>NW_026602671.1:0-13136 GCF_029448725.1 Salvelinus fontinalis
ATGGATTGAAGAATAGACTGGGACCAGCTGGATGGATTGAAGAATAGACTGGGAGCAGCTGGTTGGATTGAAGAATAGACTGGGACCAGCTGGATGGATTGAAGAATAGACTGGGACCAGCTGGTTGGATTGAAGAATAGACTGGGACCAGCTGGATGGATTGAAGAATAGACTGGGACCAGCTGGTTGGATTGAAGAATAGACTGGGACCAGCTGGTTGGATTGAAGAATAGACTTGGACCAGCTGAGGTGGTTGGATTGAAGAATAGACTGGGACCAGCTGGTTGGATTGAAGAATAGACTGGGATCAGCTGGTTGGATTGAAGAATAGACTGGGACCAGCTGGTTGGCTTGAAGAATAGACTGGGACCAGGTGAGGTGGTTGGATTGAAGAATAGACTGGGATCAGCTGGTTGGATTGAAGAATAGACTGGGACCAGCTGGTTGGATTGAAGAATAGACTGGGACAAGCTGGATGGATTGAAGAATAGACTGGGACCAGCTGGATGGATTGAAGAATAGACTGTGACCAGCTGGTTGGATTGAAGAATAGACTGGGACCAGCTGGTTGTATTGAAGAATAGACTGGGACCAGCTGGTTGGATTGAAGAATAGACTGGGTCCAAGTGGATGGATTGAAGAATAGACTGGGACCAGCTGGATGGATTGAAGAATAGACTGGGAGCAGCTGGTTGGAATGAAGAATAGACTGGGACCAGCTGGATGGATTGAAGAATAGACTGGGACCAGCTGGATGGATTGAAGAATAGACTGGGACCAGCTGGTTGGATTGAAGAATAGACTGGGACCAGCTGGTTGGATTGAAGAATAGACTTGGACCAGCTGAGGTGGTTGGATTGAAGAATAGACTGGGACCAGCTGGATGGATTGAAGAATAGACTGGGACCAGCTGGTTGGATTGAAGAATAGACTGGGACCAGCTGGTTGGATTGAAGAATAGACTGGGACCAGCTGAGGTTGCTGGATTGAAGAATAGACTGGGACCAGCTGGTTGGATTGAAGAATAGACTGGGACCAGCTGGTTGAATTGAATAATAGACTGGGACCAGCTGTTTGGATTGAAGAATAGACTGGGACAAGCTGGATGGATTGAAGAATAGACTGGGACCAGCTGGTTGGATTGAAGAATAGACTGGGAGCAGCTGGTTGGATTGAAGAATAGACTGGGACCAGCTGGTTGGATTGAAGAATAGACTGGGACCAGCTGGATGGATTGAAGAATAGACTGGGACCAGCTGGTTGGATTGAAGAATAGACTGGAACCAGCTGGATGGATTGAAGAATAGACTGGGACCAGCTAGTTGGATTGAAGAATAGACTGGGACCAGCTGGTTGGATTGAAGAATAGACTGGGACCAGCTGGTTGGATTGAAGAATAGACTTGGACCAGCTGGTTGGATTGAAGAATAGACTGGGACCAGCTGGATGGATTGAAGAACAGACTGGGACCAGCTGGTTGGATTGAAGAATAGACTGGGACCAGCTGGTTGGATTGAAGAATAGACTGGGACCAGCTGGTTGGATTGAAGAATAGACTGGGACCAGCTGGATGGATTGAAGAACAGACTGGGACCAGCTGGTTGGATTGAAGAATAGACTGGGACCAGCTGGATGGATTGAAGAATAGACTGGGAGCAGCTGGTAGGATTGAAGAATAGACTGGGACCAGCTGGATGGATTGAAGAATAGACTGGGTCCAAGTGGATGAATTGAAGAAGAGACTGGGACCAGCTGGATGGATTGAAGAATAGACTGGGAGCAGCTGGTAGGATTGAAGAATAGACTGGGACCAGCTGGATGGATTGAAGAATAGACTGGGACCAGCTGGTTGGATTGAAGAATAGACTGGGACCAGCTGGATGGATTGAAGAATAGACTGGGACCAGCTGGTTGGATTGAAGAATAGACTGGGACCAGCTGGTTGGATTGAAGAATAGACTTGGACCAGCTGAGGTGGTTGGATTGAAGAATAGACTGGAACCAGCTGGTTGGATTGAAGAATAGACTGGGATCAGCTGGTTGGATTTAAGAATAGACTGGGACCAGCTGGTTGGCTTGAAGAATAGACTGGGACCAGGTGAGGTGGTTGGCTTGAAGAATAGACTGGGACCAGCTGAGGTGGCTGGATTGAAGAATAGACTGGGACCAGCTGGTTGGATTGAAGAATAGACTGGGACCAGCTGGTTGAATTGAAGAATAGACTGGGACCAGCTGTTTGGATTGAAGAATAGACTGGGACAAGCTGGATGGATTGAAGAATAGACTGGGACTGCTGGTTGGATTGAAGAATAGACTGGGAGCAGCTGGTTGGATTGAAGAATAGACTGGGACCAGCTGGTTGGATTGAAGAATAGACTGGGACCAGCTAGATGGATTGAAGAATAGACTGGGACCAGCTGGTTGGATTGAAGAATAGACTGGGACCAGCTGGATGGATTGAAGAATAGACTGGGACCAGCTAGTTGGATTGAAGAATAGACTGGGACCAGCTGGTTGGATTGAAGAATAGACTGGGACCAGCTGGTTGGATTGAAGAATAGACTGGGACCAGCTGGTTGGATTGAAGAATAGACTGGGACCAGCTGGTTGGATTGAAGAATAGACTGGGTCCAAGTGGATGGATTGAAGAATAGACTGGGACCAGCTGGATGGATTGAAGAATAGACTGGGAGCAGCTGGTTGGATTGAAGAATAGACTGGGACCAGCTGGATGGATTGAAGAACAGACTGGGACCAGCTGGTTGGATTGAAGAATAGACTGGGACTAGCTGGATGGATTGAAGAATAGACTGGGACCAGCTGGTTGGATTGAAGAATAGACTGGGACCAGCTGGTTGTATTGAAGAATAGACTTGGACCAGCTGAGGTGGTTGGATTGAAGAATAGACTGGGACCAGCTGAGGTGGCTGGGTTGAAGAATAGACTGGGACCAGCTGGTTGGATTGAAGAATAGACTGGGACCAGCTGGTTGAATTGAAGAATAGACTGGGACCAGCTGTTTGGATTGAAGAATAGACTGGGACAAGCTGGATGGATTGAAGAATAGACTGGGACCAGCTGAACGGATTGAAGAATAGACTGGGACCAGCTGGTTGGATTGAAGAATAGACTGGGACCAGCTGGTTGGATTGAAGAATAGACTGGGACCAGCTGGTTGGATTGAAGAATAGACTGGGACCAGCTGGATGGATTGAAGAATAGACTCGGACAAGCTAGTTGGATTGAAGAATAGACTGGGACCAGCTGGTTGGATTGAAGAATAGACTGGGACCAGCTGGTTGGATTGAAGAATAGACTGGGACAAGCTGGTTGGATTGAAGAATAGACTGGGTCCAAGTGGATGGATTGAAGAATAGACTGGGACCAGCTGGATGGATTGAAGAATAGACTGGGAGCAGCTGGTTGGATTGAAGAATAGACTGGGACCAGCTGGATGGATTGAAGAATAGACTGGGACCAGCTGGTTGGATTGAAGAATAGACTGGGACCAGCTGGATGGATTGAAGAATAGACTGGGACCAGCTGGTTGGATTGAAGAATAGACTGGGACCAGCTGGTTGGATTGAAGAATAGACTGGGACCAGCTGGTTGGATTGAAGAATAGACTGGGACCAGCTGAGGTCGCTGGATTGAAGAATAGACTGGGACCAGCTGGTGGGTTGAAGAATAGACTGGGACCAGCTGGTTGAATTGAAGAATAGACTGGGACCAGCTGTTTGGATTGAAGAATAGACTGGGACAAGCTGGATGGATTGAAGAATAGACTGGGACCAGCTGGTTGGATTGAAGAATAGACTGGGACCAGCTGGATGGATTGAAGAATAGACTGGGACCAGCTGGTTGGATTGAAGAATAGACTGGGACCAGCTGGATGGATTGAAGAATAGACTGGGACCAGCTAGTTGGATTGAAGAATAGACTGGGACCAGCTGAGGTGGTTGAATTGAAGACTAGACTGGGACCAGCCGAGGTTGTTGGATTGAAGAATAGACTGGGACCAGCTGGTTGGATTGAAGAATAGACTGGTACCAGCTGAGGTGGTTGGATTGAAGAATAGACTGGGACCAGCTGGTTGGATTGAAGAATAGACTGGGACCAGCTGGTTGGATTGAAGAATAGACTGGGACCAGCTGGTTGGATTGAAGAATAGACTGGGACCAGCTGGTTGGATTGAAGAATAGACTGGGACCAGCTGGTTGGATTGAAGAATAGACTGGGACCAGCTGGATAGATTGAAGAATAGACTGGGACCAGCTGGTTGGATTGAAGAATAGACTGGGACCAGCTGAGGTGGTTGGTTTGAAGAATAGACTGGGACCAGCTGGTTGGATTGAAGAATAGACTGGGACCAGCTGGTTGGATTGAAGAATAGACTGGGACCAGCTGGTTGGATTGAAGAATAGACTGGGACCAGCTGAGGTGGTTGCATTGAAGAATAGACTGGAACCAGCTGGTTGGATTGAAGAATAGACTGGAACCAGCTGAGGTGGTTGGATTGAAGAATAGACTGGGACCAGCTGGTTGGAATGAAGAATAGACTGGGACCAGCTGGTTGGTTTGAAGAATAGACTGGGACCAGCTAGTTGGATTGAAGAATAGACTGGGACCAGCTGGTTCGATTGAAGAATAGACTGGGACCAGCTGGTTGGATTTAAGAATAGACTGGGAGCAGCTGGTTGGGTTGAAGAATAGACTGGGACCAGCTGGTTGGATTGAAGAATAGACTGGGACCAGCTGGTTGGATTGAAGAATAGACTTGGACCAGCTGAGGTGGTTGGATTGAAGAATAGACTGGGACCAGCTGGTTGGATTGAAGAATAGACTGGGATCAGATGGTTGGATTGAAGAATAGACTGGGACCAGCTGGTTGGCTTGAAGAATAGACTGGGACCAGGTGAGGTGGTTGGATTGAAGAATAGACTGGGACCAGCTGAGGTGGCTGGATTGAAGAATAGACTGGGACCAGCTGGTGGGTTGAAGAATAGACTGGGACCAGCTGGTTGAATTGAAGAATAGACTGGGACCAGCTGTTTGGATTGAAGAATAGACTGGGACAAGCTGGATGGATTGAAGAATAGACTGGGACCAGCTGGTTGGATTGAAGAATAGACTGGGACCAGCTGGTTGGATTGAAGAATAGACTGGGACCAGCTGGTTGGATTGAAGAATAGACTGGGACCAGCTGGTTGGATTGAAGAATAGACTGGGACCAGCTGGATGGATTGAAGAATAGACTGGGACCAGCTGGTTGGATTGAAGAATAGACTTGGACCAGCTGAGGTGGTTGGATTGAAGAATAGACTGGAACCAGCTGGTTGGATTGAAGAATAGACTGGGATCAGCTGGTTGGATTTAAGAATAGACTGGGACCAGCTGGTTGGCTTGAAGAATAGACTGGGACCAGGTGAGGTGGTTGGCTTGAAGAATAGACTGGGACCAGCTGAGGTGGCTGGATTGAAGAATAGACTGGGACCAGCTGGTTGGATTGAAGAATAGACTGGGACCAGCTGGTTGAATTGAAGAATAGACTGGGACCAGCTGTTTGGATTGAAGAATAGACTGGGACAAGCTGGATGGATTGAAGAATAGACTGGGACTGCTGGTTGGATTGAAGAATAGACTGGGAGCAGCTGGTTGGATTGAAGAATAGACTGGGACCAGCTGGTTGGATTGAAGAATAGACTGGGACCAGCTGGATGGATTGAAGAATAGACTGGGACCAGCTGGTTGGATTGAAGAATAGACTGGGACCAGCTGGATGGATTGAAGAATAGACTGGGACCAGCTAGTTGGATTGAAGAATAGACTGGGACCAGCTGGTTGGATTGAAGTATAGACTGGGACCAGCTGGTTGGATTGAAGAATAGACTGGGACCAGCTGGTTGGATTGAAGAATAGACTGGGACCAGCTGGTTGGATTGAAGAATAGACTGGGTCCAAGTGGATGGATTGAAGAATAGACTGGGACCAGCTGGATGGATTGAAGAATAGACTGGGAGCAGCTGGTTGGATTGAAGAATAGACTGGGACCAGCTGGATGGATTGAAGAACAGACTGGGACCAGCTGGTTGGATTGAAGAATAGACTGGGACCAGCTGGATGGATTGAAGAATAGACTGGGACCAGCTGGTTGGATTGAAGAATAGACTGGGACCAGCTGGTTGTATTGAAGAATAGACTTGGACCAGCTGAGGTGGTTGGATTGAAGAATAGACTGGGACCAGCTGAGGTGGCTGGGTTGAAGAATAGACTGGGACCAGCTGGTTGGATTGAAGAATAGACTGGGACCAGCTGGTTGAATTGAAGAATAGACTGGGACCAGCTGTTTGGATTGAAGAATAGACTGGGACAAGCTGGATGGATTGAAGAATAGACTGGGACCAGCTGAATGGATTGAAGAATAGACTGGGACCAGCTGGTTGGATTGAAGAATAGACTGGGACCAGCTGGTTGGATTGAAGAATAGACTGGGACCAGCTGGTTGGATTGAAGAATAGACTGGGACCAGCTGGATGGATTGAAGAATAGACTCGGACAAGCTAGTTGGATTGAAGAATAGACTGGGACCAGCTGGTTGGATTGAAGAATAGACTGGGACCAGCTGGTTGGATTGAAGAATAGACTGGGACAAGCTGGTTGGATTGAAGAATAGACTGGGTCCAAGTGGATGGATTGAAGAATAGACTGGGACCAGCTGGATGGATTGAAGAATAGACTGGGAGCAGCTGGTTGGATTGAAGAATAGACTGGGACCAGCTGGATGGATTGAAGAATAGACTGGGACCAGCTGGTTGAATTGAAGAATAGACTGGGACCAGCTGTTTGGATTGAAGAATAGACTGGGACAAGCTGGATGGATTGAAGAATAGACTGGGACCAGCTGGTTGGATTGAAGAATAGACTGGGACCAGCTGGATGGATTGAAGAATAGACTGGGACCAGCTGTTTGGATTGAAGAATAGACTGGGACAAGCTGGATGGATTGAAGAATAGACTGGGACCAGCTGGTTGGATTGAAGAATAGACTGGGACCAGCTGGATGGATTGAAGAATAGACTGGGACCAGCTGGTTGGATTGAAGAATAGACTGGGACCAGCTGGATGGATTGAAGAATAGACTGGGACCAGCTAGTTGGATTGAAGAATAGACTGGGACCAGCTGAGGTGGTTGAATTGAAGACTAGACTGGGACCAGCCGAGGTTGTTGGATTGAAGAATAGACTGGGACCAGCTGGTTGGATTGAAGAATAGACTGGTACCAGCTGAGGTGGTTGGATTGAAGAATAGACTGGGACCAGCTGGTTGGATTGAAGAATAGACTGGGACCAGCTGGTTGGATTGAAGAATAGACTGGGACCAGCTGGTTGGATTGAAGAATAGACTGGGACCAGCTGGTTGGATTGAAGAATAGACTGGGACCAGCTGGTTGGATTGAAGAATAGACTGGGACCAGCTGGATAGATTGAAGAATAGACTGGGACCAGCTGGTTGGATTGAAGAATAGACTGGGACCAGCTGAGGTGGTTGGTTTGAAGAATAGACTGGGACCAGCTGGTTGGATTGAAGAATAGACTGGGACCAGCTGGTTGGATTGAAGAATAGACTGGGACCAGCTGGTTGGATTGAAGAATAGACTGGGACCAGCTGAGGTGGTTGCATTGAAGAATAGACTGGAACCAGCTGGTTGGATTGAAGAATAGACTGGAACCAGCTGAGGTGGTTGGATTGAAGAATAGACTGGGACCAGCTGGTTGGAATGAAGAATAGACTGGGACCAGCTGGTTGGTTTGAAGAATAGACTGGGACCAGCTAGTTGGATTGAAGAATAGACTGGGACCAGCTGGTTCGATTGAAGAATAGACTGGGACCAGCTGGTTCGATTGAAGAATAGAATTGGACCAGCTGGTTGGATTTAAGAATAGACTGGGAGCAGCTGGTTGGATTGAAGAATAGACTGGGACCAGCTGGTTGGATTGAAGAATAGACTTGGACCAGCTGAGGTGGTTGGATTGAAGAATAGACTGGGACCAGCTGGTTGGATTGAAGAATAGACTGGGATCAGATGGTTGGATTGAAGAATAGACTGGGACCAGCTGGTTGGCTTGAAGAATAGACTGGGACCAGGTGAGGTGGTTGGATTGAAGAATAGACTGGGACCAGCTGAGGTGGCTGGATTGAAGAATAGACTGGGACCAGCTGGTGGGTTGAAGAATAGACTGGGACCAGCTGGTTGAATTGAAGAATAGACTGGGACCAGCTGTTTGGATTGAAGAATAGACTGGGACAAGCTGGATGGATTGAAGAATAGACTGGGACCAGCTGGTTGGATTGAAGAATAGACTGGGACCAGCTGGTTGGATTGAAGAATAGACTGGGACCAGCTGGTTGGATTGAAGAATAGACTGGGACCAGCTGGTTGGATTGAAGAATAGACTGGGACCAGCTGGATGGATTGAAGAATAGACTGGGACCAGCTGGTTGGATTGAAGAATAGACTGGGACCAGCTGGATGGATTGAAGAATAGACTGGGACCAGCTGAGGTGGTTGAATTGAAGACTAGACTGGGACCAGCCGAGGTTTGTTGGATTGAAGAATAGACTGGGACCAGCTGGTTGGATTGAAGAATAGACTGGTACCAGCTGAGGTGGTTGGATTGAAGAATAGACTGGGACCAGCTGGTTGGATTGAAGAATAGACTGGGACCAGCTGGTTGGATTGAAGAATAGACTGGGACAAGCTGGTTGGATTGAAGAATAGACTGGGACCAGCTGGTTGGATTGAAGAATAGACTGGGACCAGCTGGTTGGATTGAAGAATAGACTGGGACCAGCTGGATGGATTGAAGAATAGACTGGGACCAGCTGGTTGGATTGAAGAATAGACTGGGACCAGCTGAGGTGGTTGGTTTGAAGAATAGACTGGGACCAGCTGGTTGGATTGAAGAATAGACTGGGACCAGCTGGTTGGATTGAAGAATAGACTGGGACCAGCTGGTTGGATTGAAGAATAGACTGGGACCAGCTGGTTGGATTGAAGAATAGACTGGGACCAGCTGGTTGGATTGAAGAATAGACTGGGACCAGCTGAGGTGGTTGGATTGAAGAATAGACTGGGACCAGCTGGTTGGATTGAAGAATAGACTGGGACCAGCTGGTTGAATTGAAGAATAGACTGGGACCAGCTGTTTGGATTGAAGAATAGACTGGGACAAGCTGGATGGATTGAAGAATAGACTGGGACCAGCTGGTTGGATTGAAGAGTAGACTGGGACCAGCTGGTTGGATTGAAGAATAGACTGGGACCAGCTGGTTGGATTGAAGAATAGACTGGGACCAGCTGGTTGGATTGAAGAATAGACTGGGACCAGCTGGTTGGATTGAAGAATAGACTGGGACCAGCTGGTTGGATTGAAGAATAGACTGGGACCAGCTGGATGGATTGAAGAATTGACTGGGACCAGCTGGTTGGATTGAAGAATAGACAGGGACCAGCTGAGGTGGTTGGTTTTGAAGAATAGACTGGGACCAGCTGGTTGGATTGAAGAATAGACTGGGACCAGCTGGTTGGATTGAAGAATAGACTGGGACCAGCTGGTTGGATTGAAGAATAGACTGGGACCAGCTGGTTGGATTGAAGAATAGACTGGAACCAGCTGGTTGGATTGAAGAATAGACTGGGACCAGCTGGTTGAATTGAAGAATAGACTGGGACCAGCTGTTTGGATTGAAGAATAGACTGGGACAAGCTGGATGGATTGAAGAATAGACTGGGACCAGCTGGTTGGATTGAAGAATAGACTGGGACCAGCTGGTTGGATTGAAGAATAGACTGGGACCAGCTGGTTGGATTGAAGAATAGACTGGGACCAGCTGGTTGGATTGAAGAATAGACTGGGACCAGCTGGTTGGATTGAAGAATAGACTGGGACCAGCTGGATGGATTGGAGAATAGACTAGGACCAGCTGGTTGGATTGAAGAATAGACTGGGACCAGCTGGATGGATTGAAGAATAGACTGGGACCAGTTGAGGTGGTTGAATTGAAGACTAGACTGGGACCAGCCGAGGTTTGTTGGATTGAAGAATAGACTGGGACCAGCTGGTTGGATTGAAGAATAGACTGGTACCAGCTGAGGTGGTTGGATTGAAGAATAGACTGGGACCAGCTGGTTGGATTGAAGAATAGACTGGGGCCAGCTGGTTGGATTGAAGAATAGACTGGGACCAGCTGGTTGGATTGAAGAATAGACTGGGACCAGCTGGATGGATTGAAGAATAGACTGGGACCAGCTGGTTGGATTGAAGAATAGACTGGGACCAGCTGAGGTGGTTGGTTTGAAGAATAGACTGGGACCAGCTGGTTGGATTGAAGAATAGACTGGGACCAGCTGGTTGGATTGAAGAATAGACTGGGACCAGCTGGTTGGATTGAAGAATAGACTGGGACCAGCTGAGGTGGTTGGATTGAAGAATAGACTGGAACCAGCTGGTTGGATTGAAGAATAGACTGAAACCAGCTGAGGTGGTTGGATTGAAGAATAGACTGGGACCAGCTGGTTGGATTGAAGAATAGACTGGGACCAGCTGGTTGGATTGAAGAATAGACTGGGACCAGCTGGTTGGATTGAAGAATAGACTTGGACCAGCTGAGGTGGTTGGATTGAAGAATAGACTGGGACCAGCTGGTTGGATTGAAGAATAGACTGGGATCAGCTGGTTGGATTGAAGAATAGACTGGGACCAGCTGGTTGGATTGAAGAATAGACTGGGACCAGGTGAGGTGGTTGGATTGAAGAATAGACTGGGACCAGCTGAGGTGGCTGGATTGAAGAATAGACTGGGACCAGCTGGTTGGATTGAAGAATAGACTGGGACCAGCTGTTTGGATTGAAGAATAGACTGGGACAAGCTGGATGGATTGAAGAATAGACTGGGACCAGCTGGTTGGATTGAAGAATAGACTGGGAGCAGCTGGTTGGATTGAAGAATAGACTGGGACCAGCTGGTTGGATTGAAGAATAGACTGGGACCAGCTGGTTGGATTGAAGAATAGACTGGGACAAGCTGGATGGATTGAAGAATAGACTGGGACCAGCTGGTTGGATTGAAGAATAGACTGGGAGCAGCTGGTTGGATTGAAGAATAGACTGGGACCAGCTGGTTGGATTGAAGAATAGACTGGGACCAGCTGGATGGATTGAAGAATAGACTGGGACCAGCTGGTTGGATTGAAGATTAGACTGGGACCAGCTGGATGGATTGAAGAATAGACTGGGACCAGCTAGTTGGATGGAAGAATAGACTGGGACCAGCTGGTTGGATTGAAGAATAGACTGGGAGCAGCTGGTTGGATTGAAGAATAGACTGGGACCAGCTGGATGGATTGAAGAATAGACTGGGACCAGCTGGTTGGATTGAAGAATAGACTGGGACCAGCTGGATGGATTGAAGAATAGACTGGGACCAGCTGGTTGGATTGAAGAATAGACTGGGACCAGCTGGTTGGATTGAAGAATAGACTTGGACCAGCTGAGGTGGTTGGATTGAAGAATAGACTGGGACCAGCTGGTTGGATTGAAGAATAGACTGGGATCAGCTGGTTGGATTGAAGAATAGACTGGGACCAGCTGGTTGGATTGAAGAATAGACTGGGACCAGCTGGTTGGATTGAAGAATAGACTGGGTCCAAGTGGATGGATTGAAGAATAGACTGGGACCAGCTGGATGGATTGAAGAATAGACTGGGAGCAGCTGGTTGGATTGAAGAATAGACTGGGACCAGCTGGATGGATTGAAGAATAGACTGGGACCAGCTGGTTGGATTGAAGAATAGACTGGGACCAGCTGGATGGATTGAAGAATAGACTGGGACCAGCTGGTTGGATTGAAGAATAGACTGGGACCAGCTGGTCGGATTGAAGAATAGACTGGGTCCAAGTGGATGGATTGAAGAATAGACTGGGACCAGCTGGATGGATTGAAGAATAGACTGGGAGCAGCTGGTTGGATTGAAGAATAGACTGGGACCAGCTGGATGGATTGAAGAATAGACTGGGACCAGCTGGTTGGATTGAAGAATAGACTGGGACCAGCTGGATGGATTGAAGAATAGACTGGGACCAGCTGGTTGGATTGAAGAATAGACTGGGACCAGCTGGTTGGATTGAAGAATAGACTTGGACCAGCTGAGGTGGTTGGATTGAAGAATAGACTGGGACCAGCTGGTTGGATTGAAGAATAGACTGGGATCAGCTGGTTGGATTGAAGAATAGACTGGGACCAGCTGGTTGGCTTGAAGAATAGACTGGGACCAGGTGAGGTGGCTGGATTGAAGAATAGACTGGGACCAGCTGAGGTGGCTGGATTGAAGAATAGACTGGGACCAGCTGGTTGGATTGAAGAATAGACTGGGACCAGCTGTTTGGATTGAAGAATAGACTGGGACAAGCTGGATGGATTGAAGAATAGACTGGGACCAGCTGGTTGGATTGAAGAATAGACTGGGAGCAGCTGGTTGGATTGAAGAGTAGACTGGGACCAGCTGGTTGGCTTGAAGAATAGACTGGGACCAGCTGGATGGATTGAAGAATAGACTGGGACCAGCTGGTTGGATTGAAGAATAGACTGGGACCAGCTGGATGGATTGAAGAATAGACTGGGAGCAGCTGGTTGGATTGAAGAATAGACTGGGACCAGCTGGATGGATTGAAGAATAGACTGGGACCAGCTGGTTGGATTGAAGAATAGACTGGGACCAGCTGGATGGATTGAAGAATAGACTGGGACCAGCTGGTTGGATTGAAGAATAGACTGGGAGCAGCTGGTTGGATTGAAGAATAGACTGGGACCAGCTGGTTGGATTGAAGAATAGACTGGGACCAGCTGGATGGATTGAAGAATAGACTGGGACCAGCTGGTTGGATTGAAGAATAGACTGGGAGCAGCTGGTTGGATTGAAGAATAGACTGGGACCAGCTGGTTGGATTGAAGAATAGACTGGGACCAGCTGGATGGATTGAAGAATAGACTGGGAGCAGCTGGTTGGATTGAAGAATAGACTGGGACCAGCTGGATGGATTGAAGAATAGACTGGGAGCAGCTGGTTGGATTGAAGAA
>NW_026602672.1:0-13133 GCF_029448725.1 Salvelinus fontinalis
TTGTGACTGTGGACTTATTACTCAGCAAACAGATTTTTAATACCATAAAATATATTGTTCTTTAATTAATGGAGCAATCTGGGATTTGAACAACAATAGTGGTCACCCCGACAAAGCAGTTTGTTTTTTTGTAAACAGCTGAGGGATGAGGCTGAAGAAATGTAACCAACCAAATTCTCAGACTGAGGTTTGGTTACAAGTTTGTTGTTGCTTATCCTTACTTTTATTGAATTCAATGTAGTTCTGCCATCCTCTGTATTTAAGCTGCTGCTTTTTTCAAGGTAATGCTGGTAGATTGCCTTTGGAGAGAATGACTAGTGTGTAAAAATCAGACACGGACTAAATATGCTAAATATGCTAAATATGCATGTCAATTTCTAGCCTTACACACTAGTCATTCTCTCCGTTTACGGTGCGATGTCTGACAACACAAGGCAATTCAATGGCTGACAGAGACTGATTTAACTGATATCTTGACAGAAAAGTCAGTGAGAAGATACTTTATGTAATCAACATTTGTTCATCCAAATAAGACAGGAAGCAAATAGTCCTAGTATAAACTTTCTAATTGACATTTTACATCACAGTACCAGCTTTGCCATTATATGTGCAGCCATGAGTTCACCAGTCAAACTGCTAAGGTCAGAGGGTCCATGCCCGTTCTAGTCATTCTATTTCTATGGTCATACCACTGTCATAGGGCACCACAACACATACCATGCCTTCGGAAACTATTCAGACCCCTTAACTTTTTCCACATTTTGTTACGTTACAGCCTTATTCCCAAATTTATAAAATTGTTTCTCCCCATCAATCTACACACAACACCCCATAATTTCTTATGGCTGCAGGGGCAGTATTGAGTAGCTTGGATGAAAGGTGCACAGAGGTTCCCATAGTAAACTGCCTGCTCCTCAGTCCCAGTTGCTAATATATGCATATTATTATTCGTATTATTCGTATTGGATAGAAAACACTCTGAAGTTTCTAAAACTGTTTGAATGATATCTGATATGATATCTGATATCTATGATAGCCCTTGGACCACATACTTTACCACAGCCTTGTCAATGGATTTTTGAGACAAAGTCTTCAGTAATGTGAGAAATTGGTCTACACGGACAAGTTCTGGCCTGGTTTAGATCTTATCTGTCGGAAAGATATCAGTTCGTCTCTGTGAATGGTTTGTCCTCTGACAAATCAACTGTAAATGTTGGTGTTCCTCAAGGTTCCGTTTTAGGACCACTATTGTTTTCACTATATATTTTACCTCTTGGGGATGTCATTCGAAAACATAATGTTAACTTTCACTGCTATGCGGATGACACAGAGCTGTACATTTCAATGAAACATGGTGAAGCCCCAAAATTGCCCTCGCTAGAAGCCTGTGTTTCAGACATAAGGAAGTGGATGGCTGCAAATGTTCTACTTTTAAACTCGGACAAAACAGAGATGCTTGTTCTAGGACCCAAGAAACAAAGAGATCTTCTGTTAAATCTGACAATTAATCTTGATGGTTGTAAAGTCGTCTCAAATAAAACTGTGAAGGACCTCGGCGTTACTCTGGACCCTGATCTCTCTTTTGACGAACATATCAAGACTGTTTCAAGGACAGCTTTTTTTCATCTACGTAACATTGAAAAATCAGAAACTTTCTGTCCAAAAATTATGCAGAAAAATGAATCCATGCTTTTGTTACTTCTAGGTTAGACTACTGCAATGCTCTACTTTCCGACTACCTGGATAAAGCACTAAAAAAACTTCAGTTAGTGCTAAATACGGCTGCTAGAATCCTGACTAGAACCCCAAAAATTGATCATATTACTCCAGTGCTAGCCTCCCTACACTGGCTTCCTGTTAAGGCAAGGGCTGATTTCAAGGTTTTACTGCTAACCTACAAAGCATGACATGGGCTTGCTCCTACCTATCTTTCCGATTTGGTCCTGCCGTACATACCTACACGTAAGCTACGGTCACAAGACGTAGGCCTCCTAATTGTCCCTAGAATTTCTAAGCAAACAGCTGGAGGCAGGGCTTTCTCCTATAGATCTCCATTTTTATGGAATGGTCTGCCTACCCATGTGAGAGACGCAGACTCGGTCTCAACTTTTAAGTCTTTACTGAAGACTCATCTCTTCAGTGGGTCATATGATTAAGTGTAGTCTGGCCCAGGAGTGTGAAGGTGAACGAAAAGGCTCTGGAGCAACGAACCGCCCTTGCTGTCTCTGCCTGGCCGGTTCCCCTCTCTCCACTGGGATTCTCTGCCTCTAACCCTATTACAAGGGCTGAGTCACTGGCTTACTGGTGCTCTTTCATGCCGTCCCTAGGAGGGGTGCGTCACTTGAGTTGGTTGAGTGACTGACGTGATCTTCCTGTCTGTGTTGGCTCCCCCCCTTGGGTTGTGCCGTGGCGGAGATCTTTGTGGGCTATACTCGGCCTTGTCTCAGGATGGTAAGTTGGTGGTTGAAGATATCCCTCTAGTGATGTGGGGGTTGTGCTTTGGCAAAGTGGGTGGGGTTATATCCTTCCTGTTTGGCCCTGTCCGGGGGTATCATCGGAAGGGGCCACAGTGTGTCCTGACCCCTCCTGTCTCAGCCTCCAGTATTTATGCTGCATTAGTTTGTGTCGGGGGGCTAGGGTCAGTTTGTTATATCTGGAGTACTTCTCCTGTCTGATCCGGTGTCCTGTGTGAATTTAAGTATGCTCTCTCTAATTCTCTCTTTCTTTCTCTCTCTCGGAGGACATGAGCCCTATGACCATGCCTCAGGACTACCGGGCATGATGACTCCTTGCTGTCCCCAGTCCACCTGGCCGTGCTGCTGCTCCAGTTTCAACTGTTCTGCCTGTGGCTATGGAACCCTGACCTGTTCACCGGACGTGCTACCTGTCCCAGACTTGCTGTTTTCAACTCTCTAGAGAACGCAGGAGCGGTAGAGATACTCTTAATGATCGGCTATGAAAAGCCAACTGACATTTACTCCTGAGGTGCTGACTTGCTGCACCCTCGACAACTACTGTGATTATTATTATTTGACCATGCTGGTCATTTATGAACATTTGAACATCTTGGCCATGTTCTGTTATAATCTCCACCCGGCACAACCAGAAGAGGACTGGCCACCCCTCATAGCCTGGTTCCTCTCTAGGTTTCTACCTAGGTTTTAGCCTTTCTAGGGAGTTTTTCCTAGCCACCGTGCTTCTACACCTGCATTGCTTGCTGTTTGGGGTTTTAGGCTGGGTTTCTGTACAGCACTTTGAGATATTAGCTGATGTACGAAGGGCTATATAAAATAAACTTGATTTATGTCATGCAATAAAATGCAAATTAATTACTTAAAAATCATACAATGTGATTTTCTGGATTTTTGGATTCCGTCTCTCACAGTTGAAGTGTACCAATGATAAAAATTACAGACCTCTACATGCTTTGTAAGTAGGAAAACCTGCAGAATCGGCAGTGTATCAAATACTTGTTCTCCTCACTGTATATGTCAACAATCTTTCTTCCATAGGACCCTTCTATGGATTAAATGTTAAAATCCCAAATCTTTTTTTTCTTCTAGTTTGGTGAGGAATCACCCCAATAGCTTTCTAATAGCTACAATCATGTGGCAAACAGACTGACTTTCTAGCTGATCTCCCTTTCTCAAGTAGTTATTGTTTCCTCTTTCAGAACCTATTCATAATCCACTTCATTTTTACATGTTGAACGCTAAATATGTTCAAAATCACATTGAAGTGACATTAGTGTGGGACCAATGTGTCTGATCAACTTCCCCTCGCACTCCATGGTCCTGGACCTTTCTCTTTGGTTTGGATTGGTATACAGCTCTATGTCAGAATTTAATTTGTGAAGCAGGTTAGAATTTACACAGCAGGTTAGGAGAATTAGGTTAAGATTAGGAAAAGGGTTAGGGTTAGCTAAAATGCTAAATGTTTCAACTTTTGATGTCAATTTGACATAAGCTGTATCCCATCTAGCCTGCAAATAATGTAAGCTTACAGAGTAGGTAACTGCTCACTGCTTCAAAAACTGCCTTCGGACACCATGTATCTAGTCTGTGTTGACTGACTGTTGGGCCTTCATTCCAACTTCTCCCGCCACTGTGGATTCTATTTATAGCCTCCTCATAAAACTGTGTAGCCTCAGTTATGTGTTTGGTAAACCTATGCTGACAAAGTGATCTAGCCTCCAACTCATTGCAATTTGAACCCTCTGGTAAATGTGGATAAGTGTAACATTACCGAATACATGAAATGCTTTTTTCCTAAACGGGTAAAGACTTGTTACTGCTTGTCTAATAATATATTATTGAATTATTGCAAGCACCACTAAGCAACAACCAAGCCACCTTCTGTGAGACATTCCTGCTGCTGCCACTGCGTCACATGCTCTCTGCTCCTTTTAATACACCAATGGTTCACAGAATTAGTTATTTACATAGCTAGCTAGTCTGGTGGTGACTGCAGAGTGTTAGCAAAGATACTTACGTTGCCCTACTCATATGGGGGAAATGGTGTGGTTGACACGGATGTATTAATTTAAACACTGAATAATGTTAAGCATAGAATGAAATATAGATTTTCTCTTTGAATTGCATGCTGGTACAAGTTCTAAAAAAGATGTATGCTCAGCACACGTCGGAACTTCTTCAAGACTGTTGGAAAAGCATTCCAGTTGAAGCTGGTTGAGAGAATGCCAAGCATTTGCAAAGCTGTCATAAAGGCAAAGGGTGGCTACATTGAAGAATCTCAAATATAAATTTATACTTTTTTTAGTTACTACATGATTCCATATGTGTTATTTCATAGTTTGGATGTCTTCACTATTATTCTACAATTAAGAAAATAGTCAAAATAATGAAAAACCCTTGAATGAGTAGGTGTGCCCAAACATTTGACTGGTACTGTATATACAGTCATTGGTCCAGATACATCATTCAAACAAAAACAATTAGCCAGCTTGCTAGCTAGCCAGCCACACCATAAAGAGTTAACCTAAAAGACATCTGGTACTCCGAGAGAGAAAGAAAGAGAGAAGGAGAGAATTAGAGAGAGCATACTTAAATTCACACAGGACACCGGATAAGACAGGAGAAGTACTCCAGATATAACCAACGGACAATAGCCCCCCGACACATAAACTACTGCAGCATAAATACTGGAGGCTGAGAAAGGAGGGGTCAGGAGACACTGTGGCCCCATCCGATGATGGTATTTTATACATCAGAAAAGCAGAACTTAATATTTGGTACAGAAACCTTTGTTTGCAATTACAGAGATCATACGTTTCCTGTAGTTCTTGACCAGGTTTGCACACACTGCAGCAGGGATTTTGGCCCACTCCTCCATACAGACCTTCTCCAGATCCTTCAGGTTTCTGGGCTGTCGCTGGGCAATACGGACTTTCAGCTCCCTGCAAAGATTTTCTATTGGGTTCAGGTCTGGAGACTGGCTAGGCCACTCCAGGACCTTGAGATGCTTCTTACGGAGCCACTCCTTAGTTGCCCTGGCTGTGTGTTTCGGGTCGTATGCTGGAAGACCCAGCCACGACCCATCTTCAATGCTCTTACTGAGGGAAGGAGGTTGTTGCCCAAGATCTCGCGATAAATGGCCCCATCCATCCTCCCCTCAATATGGTGCAGTCGTCCTGTCCCCTTTGCAGAAAAGCATCCCCAAAGAATGATGTTTCCACCTCCATGCTTCACGGTTGGGATGGTGTTCAAGGGGTTGTACTCATCCTTCTTCTTCCTCCAAACACGGCGAGTGGAGTTTAGACCAAAAAGCTCTATTTTTGTCTCATTAGACCACATAACCTTCTCCCATTCCTCCTCTGGATCATCCAGATGGTCATTGGCAAACTTCAGACGGCCCTGGACATGCGCTGGCTTGAGCAGGGGGACCTTGCGTGCGCTGCAGGATTTTAATCCATGACGGCGTAGTGTGTTACTAATGGTTTTCTTTGAGACTGTGGTCCCAGCTCTCTTCAGGTCATTGACCAGGTCCTGCCGTGTAGTTCTGGGCTGATACCTCACCTTCCACATGATCACTGATGCCCCACGAGGTGAGATCTTGCATGGAGCCCCAGACCGAGGGTGATTGACCGTCATCTTGAACTTTTTCCATTTTCTAATAATTGCGCCAACAGTTGTTGCCTTCTCACCAAGCTGCTTGCCTATTGTACTGTAGCCCATCCCAGCCTTCTGCAGGTCTACAATTTTATCCCTGATGTCCTTACACAGCTCTCTGGTCTTGGCCATTGTGGAGAGGTTGGAGTCTGTTTGATTGAGTGTGTGGACAGGTGTCTTTTATACAGGTAACGAGTTCAAACAGGTGCAGTTAATACAGGTAATGAGTGGAGAACAGGAGGACTTCTTAAAGAAAAACTAACAGGTCTGTGAGAGCCGGAATTCTTATTTGGTTGGTAGGTGATCAAATACTTTGTCATGCAATAAAATGCAAATTAATTACTTAAAAATCATACAATGTGATGTTATGGATTTTTGTTTTAGATTCCGTCTCTCACAGTTGAAGTGTACCTATGATAAAATTACAGACCTCTACATGCTTTGGAAGTAGGAAAACCTGCAAAATCGGCAGTGTGTCAAATACTTGTTCTCCCCACTGTATTTGACATTTGCATCTTAAAACATAATTTAATAAATAAACCATTTAAGTTGGAGCATTTGTGACATTTAAGGATCCTGTATATAAATCTGGTACGTGGTTCTCATAGCGGCTGAACAGAACATGAGAGGTGGGCAGTGTTTTGTGTAACTCCATACAGGTTCATTTGCTGAGTTTCATTGAAATTGTTGACATATTGGCTTAGATGTGATGGTATAAAGATTTTAATTTAATATTGAACAATGCCTTATTAAGAAGTCTGTGGCCACCAGCTTCTTAATGTTTTGCTACACTGTACCTAATGAACACAACCCTGATTCTGATCCAACAAGTTGAGTACAACATTATTTATATAATTGCGATACTAAAGTTGACTGTTATTATGACTGTTTGAAATGTTATGACTTTTTGGTTCATAAATTGCTGGACTATAAAGCAGAGGCTCCTATCATCAGGTCTTCAGTCATCCCAGATATAACAGCTGCCATAGAGATCAAGGCTATTACCAAAGCAGCAGTTAAACTGGACAACTTTCCATTCAACACTTTCTATTCAACTCATTCACCGGCAGACAGGAACACTTTCCATTTTCCCCATGATTTAAATCAGTCTTCCAATTGTGCGACTGGATGTGAAGGGTTTAACTTCTAAACATTGATCGTTGGTGGGGTCATCTAGTGGATTGGACTGTCACGTGTCTTTTCTGTTCGTAAAGGCTTGGCTAGGATGAGTCCCCTGCTCTCCCAGAGACGCTTGTTTTCCAACAGCTGCAGCTGAAGGGAGGCTGTGGGATTCCCAGTTTTATTGATGTTCTCTGTTATGGAGTTTACTTATATTGTCATTGACTGTGTTTTCCTGCAATCTCTGTTGTTTTTACATTTTAAAGTCTAAAAATAAAGCTGTCCAAAAAGAAGCAGGTATTTGACTGGTCCATATCCTCTGGTGTACGGCTCAAATGGCAGCAGATCTAAATAAACCAAAGCCAAATTACCTTAGATATATTGCTGTGGAAGCTGGATGTATTTCTGACACACCCACTTCTGAACATGTCCATCTTGGGCTTGTAAATGATCTGTTGCTTTGGTACGCTTCTCGTAACTTTGCCATCGACTGCATGGGATCAAATTGGAGTTTCAAGGGTAATAATTTGGACTAAAGATCTGTACAGTTTTCTGTGAAAAACCCAACAGCTACCCATTTGCTCCAAGTGTTTCTCCTTGTAAATGTATTAGATTCATATTACATCGAGTCCTCCATTGACTTCACACTGCATGCTGAAAGGTGAACACCTCATACCTATACTGTGGACCACAGAGAGATCTGATACAGTCCAGCACATTATTCTGACCTTATTAGTCAACCATAAGGTCCTCACATTGCTGACACCTTAATAGATTTATAGTGAGATATGTGACCTGGAAAATAAGATCTCAATTAACCGAGCCAAGATTGGTTGTTTTGTGGATCCATGCCACAAGCATCTGACATTTCATGTCCAGATTTAGATTTTTACTGGCTGTGACATTTTAATGGATTGATTCATGTAAAAGAAATGCTGACTTGACCCAAGGCGCCGGGGTGTCTCAGCCAACTCCTGTATGTGGTGATAAAACTACTTTGCAAGCACAGACTGATAATTAAAGCACCCTTAAAATGTATTGGATCAAGAGTTACTATTCGATTCCCCCCATGGGCCAATTTGTACAAAACAGTTTTATAACGACAGTTTACTCAACTGCTCAATGACATCTGGCAGTTAATAACAGTATATCAGGGGCCTGCAACTCTTGTTCTGGACAGCCCATCCACATGGTTTGCAGGCTCTTGTTCCACCCCAGGCACGAACTCATCGGGTTCAGCTAAATCAACTTGTTGTGAAGGGTCATCCCACTGGGCACACCACGTCATTTCAACGTGGATAATTGGGTAATATTTGGTTGAGATGTTAATCAATGAGATTACAACCTATATTCACCCACTCATAAAGACAGCCAAAAGATAGTTGAATTTCCAATGTGTGATCATGATGCTTAAAGCATAACCAAATTCCAATGAAAAAATGATATCAGATTTTTGGTTTAATGTCACCCAAATGTCTATCACTGCACTTTCAATCAAAGTTCAAATTTGGTTTATTTCCCGGAGGGTAACTTCTGCCCAGAGCAAGTTTGGAGCTCATGCCGGGTGTACACGACAGGTCAAATATCAAGCAAGATCTTTGTACATTAAAATAACTTAATCTCATAAACATTTAGTTTGCATGGTGCTAATGTTCTCTCCAACCACAAACACGGCAAGTAAATATCTTGTCTAATAACAGTGGCCTCAGTGCCAGAATTAGGCTGCTTTGGCAGATATATCAAACAATAAATCTTGGCTGCAGTGAAGACGAGAGCACAGTCCAAGAAATGAAAAGGCCTTGATGGGATTCTTCCAGATGGTCAGCTCCCTGCTCAACTAGTATATCCAGTATCTCCCCCCCCCCCTTGGGGCTTCTTGTAGGGGAGACTGGGGTTGGTTGTCTCACGGGTTGGTTGTCAGAGTGTGTAACGTTCGTTTGTTCCTGTTCGTGCGTTCATGTTTTATATGTTCTCAAGTTCAGGTCTGTTCACGTCGTTTATTGTTTTGTAGTTTGTTCAAGTGTTTTTTCGTCTTAGTTTAATAAACGATAGTATGTATTCAAACCACGCTGCGCTTTGGTCCGATCCTTGCTCCTCCTCAGGCGAGGAGGAAGACGAACGTTACAGAGTGCTAATTATTCCCAATCTAAATGGGGCTGTAATATATTTAAGGTTCAAATGAGTGAATTCTCTGAGCTTTCGTAGCATTAAGATAATCTTTAGAACCTTCTTACGATGTCTCTTTAGTAGTCAAGGTGTTTCCCAGAGCCTTTGTTAGTAACGTGTCTCTTAAAAACCAAATGGTCTAACGATGCAACGTTTTCTCTACGTGCTTGTTTGGGAAACACTTAAAAAATTGGCTTGTAAAATAATGATGCATTTGGTGCGATCATCGCAATGCTCAAGTTACATCACACCTGGGAAACGAGGCCCTGGCCAATTCATGTGAGCATGACAAAACATTGATGTGAGGGGAATTTATGTTTTTTTGTAAATGTTCGAACTATGAGAGAATCCATGAATTATGTTTGTTGAAAAGAAGAAAGGGAGAGCTGTATTTCAAACCTATTTTCTGACTTCCTAGGTCAAGCCATGGGGGGTATACAGTATTGTATAGAGTATACTGCCAGTATACATTAAATGCCAAGATCAAAATGTCATATGCTTTTCCTAAAGCATAAAATTCTGCATATTGTTAGGAATATTGTTCATTCAAAGAAAGACTTGGCTATTGCTAAGATTCTGTTTGCTCTATTGCATCACTTCCTCTTACCAAAAGAATAACCCCATACTGTGTGACATCATCAGTATTGTGGAATAATACTGCCCCTGCGATGAGGCTGGTTGTCACAAGTGGACAGAGTGTGTTTGATGACTCATAACTCCATGTTGGAATAAGATTTGAGGATAAAAAGGGTTCCCATTTCAACACAAGACATTGGTTTCCTCATAAGATATTGTCACGTTGGTATGAAGGATCGGGAGACAGGCGCAGGAATGCATAATAGGGGGTTTTCATTTCCCAAATTACACCGTGCCGTGTAAAGGCACGGGGACAAAGACCAAACAAACACATATACAAAACACAGGGTTGAGACCCAAAACAAAAGAGAGAGGAGTATCTTCAATAAATACAACGGAACGAGACCCGTAACACCTACACAATGATACCACAAGGGACGAGACCCGTAACACACACACAATGATTCTACATGGGACGAGACCCGTAATCATCTGCACAATCCACAATGGAACGAAAGCCAACACAACATAGCACAGGTACTCACACGCACCAACGGACATTGTAACAATAATTGACCGGACAATGGTGAACAAAGGGCACATTTATACAATTACAAATCACTGGGAATAGGAATCAGGTGTGCGTAATGACAGTTCCAGAGAGATCCGTGACAGATATACTGGTGATGAGAAATACACACCAGAGTAAAAAGTGACAACCAACCCGGTCTCCCCTACTAATGTGCTGGGTGGACACAGCACCCCAAACACAGGGTGTATTCAGGTGGTGAAAATGTAATGTAAATGTAAAGGAATCTGTTATTTTATTGTAACTATTCCCTATTAATTTTTTAACAGTTTTACTAAAGCCAGCTCAGCTGCTAAGTGGTTAACCTCAGAGTGTAATAAATGTTTGAGACAGTTATATCACTGTCAGCAATATGAGTGGATAAGATGATTGAAATACTGATATGTTGTTATGTAAGAATCCTACTGGACCGTTTTAGCCAACTGAAATGTGAGACAAATAAAAGCGCCTCCAGAATCTTTTTAATAGATCATACTTTAGATAAATAACACATTAGATTTAACGGTTTTATAAGCTGTTATTGAAAGATGGAATGTGTCCGTTATAGCTTTCAAATATTCATTTAATGTGGTTCCACAGGGGTGATAAATCAAACTCAGCAAAGCACGAGGTAACGGCCAACTCCGTCACAAGCATGAGGTGAGGAGACAGTTCAGATGTGTTTACAAGCTAAATCATAGAAATAATAGGTGAACATATATATATAAAGTTGTTGATGAGGATTAATGCCACTAAAATGGAACTAAATAACGTCAGATTAGATTTAATGAAAACTATTTTAGTTGTAGTGGGGAAATATGTACTCTGTCCATTACAGCATATGAAGTTCAGTAGACGTAACATTGGGATGAATCAAACTTTTGATAATGTCATAATTATTAGTAATGACATCTCTCATTTACGTAAACTCAGTGAAATTCAATTCAGAGACAAATATGACATTAAAAAGTAATGTCATGGGAGTGTGGTGCTCCTGGAAGTGGGAGGTGCTAGTGAGAGACAGACACACAGAGGTCTCTCCTACAATCCGTTTCCTTTCCCAGAGTGGTCCATAATTAACTTTTGCCTGGGTTGCACTTCCAACCAGATATAAGGAGGCTGAGGCCCCAGCATCCATAAGTCAGATACCTTCTTCCTCTGTGGTAAGACCTCTCCACCTCCTTAGATTTGTATATTTGTCTCATCTTTGCACTCAGCAACTAAGGCAGCAGCTAACTGCACTGTTTGAATTGACTTCTGCATGTCTCTTAAGATTTGACAATATGCAAACAAGTGTAATCCAGTAAAAAGGGCGTTATAAATACATGTCATTAATTGATTGAGTGCCATTGGTTTAAAAGAAATGTTTTTAATTCGTTTTTCTTTAAATGTGTATTACTTCAAATCTGTAAGTTCCTTTTATGTCCAAAAGTGGTGTTTGTAAAAGAAGGGAGAGGTCTAAAATTGAACAGGGTTTTCAGGGGTATTTATTTCAATATATGACAGAATGTGTAGTAAAGTGAGATGCCATTAAAATGGCAAGGCTTTAGACTTACCAGGCTTAAGCCTCCACTGGTTTAGACATGTGCGTTTTCACAACATCTTATGTTTCACAGGGTCCTCCAAGGAGTAAATATTCATCTGTAGGAGGGAAAAAGGTGAGAAATGGTTTGAGTCTTCGGAGAGATACCGCTCACTTAACTCCTGTTGACTGCGGAGGAAGCACCACAGAGTCAATCATGTTTCTTGTTTCATCTCTTTCCTAGTAATCCGTCACCATGAGTACGGACGCTGAGATGCAAATCTACGGCAAGGCTGCCATATACCTCCGTAAGCCTGAGAGGGAAAGGATTGAGGCACAAACCGCACCCTTTGATTCAAAGAACTCCTGCTATGTGACAGACAAGGCGGAGCTGTACCTTAAGGGTCTGGTCACTGCCAGGGCCGACGGGAAGTGTACTGTAACAGTCACGAAACCTGACGGCACTAAGGATGTAAGTCTGATCTGAAAACTATTCAAGTTCAAGTGTGTGTAATTACTCTGTTTCATAAAAAATCATCAAAATGATTAAAAACATTTCAATAGACAATATGTCATCAGTAACAACATATAGATTAAACATTTATTTGTTTTTGTAAGCAGAATATCACCTTCAAACACATGATGTTTAAAACTACTATTAAAAATTGGCATGGAATTTTTGATATTGACTAGTCAAGAATCACCAGTTATGTGTCAGTGGATGATAACTAAGTAGTGGATTAAATGTTGGATTGAACTGTAATATTAATGAGCAAAAAGCGATCAGTCATGTCCACTTTCATCAAATCAAACTTTACTTGTCACATGCGCCGAATACAACAAGTTTTGACCTTAGCGTGAAATGCTTACTTACAAGCCCTTAACCAACAGTGCAGTACAAGAAGAGCTAAGACAATATTTCCCAACTAAACTAAAGTAAAACAAATAATTAAAAGTAACACAGTAAAATAACAAGGCTATAACAGTCTTATGGGGTAGAAACTGTTAAGGAGCATTTTGGTCCTAGACTTGGAACTCCGGTACCGCTTGCCGA
>NW_026602673.1:0-13123 GCF_029448725.1 Salvelinus fontinalis
CTAGAATTCATCTAGGTCCATTATGGGTTGTATCTCCAGTTCATGTGGTCCTAATAGTAACTAGAATTCATCTAGGTCCATTATGGGTTGTATCTCCAGTTCACGTGGTCCTAATAGTAACTAGAATTCATCTAGGTCCATTATGGGTTGTATCTCCAGTTCACGTGGTCCTAATAGTAACTAGAATTCATCTAGGTCCATTATGGGTTGTATCTCCAGTTCACGTGGTCCTAATAGTAACTAGAATTCATCTAGGTCCATTATGGGTTGTATCTCCAGTTCACGTGGTCCTAATAGTAACTAGAATTCATCTAGGTCCATTATGGGTTGTATCTCCAGTTCACGTGGTCCTAATAGTAACTAGAATTCATCTAGGTCCATTATGGGTTGTATCTCCAGTTCATGTGGTCCTAATAGTAACTAGAATTCATCTAGGTCCATTATGGGTTGTATCTCCAGTTCATGTGGTCCTAATAGTAACTAGAATTCATCTAGGTCCATTATGGGTTGTATCTCCAGTTCATGTGGTCCTAATAGTAACTAGAATTCATCTAGGTCCATTATGGGTTGTATCTCCAGTTCACGTGGTCCTAATAGTAACTAGAATTCATCTAGGTCCATTATGGGTTGTATCTCCAGTTCATGTGGTCCTAATAGTAACTAGAATTCATCTAGGTCCATTATGGGTTGTATCTCCAGTTCATGTGGTCCTAATAGTAACTAGAATTCATCTAGGTCCATTATGGGTTGTATCTCCAGTTCATGTGGTCCTAATAGTAACTAGAATTCATCTAGGTCCATTATGGGTTGTATCTCCAGTTCATGTGGTCCTAATAGTAACTAGAATTCATCTAGGTCCATTATGGGTTGTATCTCCAGTTCATGTGGTCCTAATAGTAACTAGAATTCATCTAGGTCCATTATGGGTTGTATCTCCAGTTCATGTGGTCCTAATAGTAACTAGAATTCATCTAGGTCCATTATGGGTTGTATCTCCAGTTCATGTGGTCCTAATAGTAACTAGAATTCATCTAGGTCCATTATGGGTTGTATCTCCAGTTCATGTGGTCCTAATAGTAACTAGAATTCATCTAGGTCCATTATGGGTTGTATCTCCAGTTCATGTGGTCCTAATAGTAACTAGAATTCATCTAGGTCCATTATGGGTTGTATCTCCAGTTCATGTGGTCCTAATAGTAACTAGAATTCATCTAGGTCCATTATGGGTTGTATCTCCAGTTCATGTGGTCCTAATAGTAACTAGAATTCATCTAGGTCCATTATGGGTTGTATCTCCAGTTCATGTGGTCCTAATAGTAACTAGAATTCATCTAGGTCCATTATGGGTTGTATCTCCAGTTCATGTGGTCCTAATAGTAACTAGAATTCATCTAGGTCCATTATGGGTTGTATCTCCAGTTCATGTGGTCCTAATAGTAACTAGAATTCATCTAGGTCCATTATGGGTTGTATCTCCAGTTCATGTGGTCCTAATAGTAACTAGAATTCATCTAGGTCCATTATGGGTTGTATCTCCAGTTCATGTGGTCCTAATAGTAACTAGAATTCATCTAGGTCCATTATGGGTTGTATCTCCAGTTCATGTGGTCCTAATAGTAACTAGAATTCATCTAGGTCCATTATGGGTTGTATCTCCAGTTCATGTGGTCCTAATAGTAACTAGAATTCATCTAGGTCCATTATGGGTTGTATCTCCAGTTCATGTGGTCCTAATAGTAACTAGAATTCATCTAGGTCCATTATGGGTTGTATCTCCAGTTCATGTGGTCCTAATAGTAACTAGAATTCATCTAGGTCCATTATGGGTTGTATCTCCAGTTCATGTGGTCCTAATAGTAACTAGAATTCATCTAGGTCCATTATGGGTTGTATCTCCAGTTCATGTGGTCCTAATAGTAACTAGAATTCATCTAGGTCCATTATGGGTTGTATCTCCAGTTCATGTGGTCCTAATAGTAACTAGAATTCATCTAGGTCCATTATGGGTTGTATCTCCAGTTCATGTGGTCCTAATAGTAACTAGAATTCATCTAGGTCCATTATGGGTTGTATCTCCAGTTCATGTGGTCCTAATAGTAACTAGAATTCATCTAGGTCCATTATGGGTTGTATCTCCAGTTCATGTGGTCCTAATAGTAACTAGAATTCATCTAGGTCCATTATGGGTTGTATCTCCAGTTCATGTGGTCCTAATAGTAACTAGAATTCATCTAGGTCCATTATGGGTTGTATCTCCAGTTCATGTGGTCCTAATAGTAACTAGAATTCATCTAGGTCCATTATGGGTTGTATCTCCAGTTCATGTGGTCCTAATAGTAACTAGAATTCATCTAGGTCCATTATGGGTTGTATCTCCAGTTCATGTGGTCCTAATAGTAACTAGAATTCATCTAGGTCCATTATGGGTTGTATCTCCAGTTCATGTGGTCCTAATAGTAACTAGAATTCATCTAGGTCCATTATGGGTTGTATCTCCAGTTCATGTGGTCCTAATAGTAACTAGAATTCATCTAGGTCCATTATGGGTTGTATCTCCAGTTCATGTGGTCCTAATAGTAACTAGAATTCATCTAGGTCCATTATGGGTTGTATCTCCAGTTCATGTGGTCCTAATAGTAACTAGAATTCATCTAGGTCCATTATGGGTTGTATCTCCAGTTCATGTGGTCCTAATAGTAACTAGAATTCATCTAGGTCCATTATGGGTTGTATCTCCAGTTCATGTGGTCCTAATAGTAACTAGAATTCATCTAGGTCCATTATGGGTTGTATCTCCAGTTCATGTGGTCCTAATAGTAACTAGAATTCATCTAGGTCCATTATGGGTTGTATCTCCAGTTCATGTGGTCCTAATAGTAACTAGAATTCATCTAGGTCCATTATGGGTTGTATCTCCAGTTCATGTGGTCCTAATAGTAACTAGAATTCATCTAGGTCCATTATGGGTTGTATCTCCAGTTCATGTGGTCCTAATAGTAACTAGAATTCATCTAGGTCCATTATGGGTTGTATCTCCAGTTCATGTGGTCCTAATAGTAACTAGAATTCATCTAGGTCCATTATGGGTTGTATCTCCAGTTCATGTGGTCCTAATAGTAACTAGAATTCATCTAGGTCCATTATGGGTTGTATCTCCAGTTCATGTGGTCCTAATAGTAACTAGAATTCATCTAGGTCCATTATGGGTTGTATCTCCAGTTCATGTGGTCCTAATAGTAACTAGAATTCATCTAGGTCCATTATGGGTTGTATCTCCAGTTCATGTGGTCCTAATAGTAACTAGAATTCATCTAGGTCCATTATGGGTTGTATCTCCAGTTCATGTGGTCCTAATAGTAACTAGAATTCATCTAGGTCCATTATGGGTTGTATCTCCAGTTCATGTGGTCCTAATAGTAACTAGAATTCATCTAGGTCCATTATGGGTTGTATCTCCAGTTCATGTGGTCCTAATAGTAACTAGAATTCATCTAGGTCCATTATGGGTTGTATCTCCAGTTCATGTGGTCCTAATAGTAACTAGAATTCATCTAGGTCCATTATGGGTTGTATCTCCAGTTCATGTGGTCCTAATAGTAACTAGAATTCATCTAGGTCCATTATGGGTTGTATCTCCAGTTCATGTGGTCCTAATAGTAACTAGAATTCATCTAGGTCCATTATGGGTTGTATCTCCAGTTCATGTGGTCCTAATAGTAACTAGAATTCATCTAGGTCCATTATGGGTTGTATCTCCAGTTCATGTGGTCCTAATAGTAACTAGAATTCATCTAGGTCCATTATGGGTTGTATCTCCAGTTCATGTGGTCCTAATAGTAACTAGAATTCATCTAGGTCCATTATGGGTTGTATCTCCAGTTCATGTGGTCCTAATAGTAACTAGAATTCATCTAGGTCCATTATGGGTTGTATCTCCAGTTCATGTGGTCCTAATAGTAACTAGAATTCATCTAGGTCCATTATGGGTTGTATCTCCAGTTCATGTGGTCCTAATAGTAACTAGAATTCATCTAGGTCCATTATGGGTTGTATCTCCAGTTCATGTGGTCCTAATAGTAACTAGAATTCATCTAGGTCCATTATGGGTTGTATCTCCAGTTCATGTGGTCCTAATAGTAACTAGAATTCATCTAGGTCCATTATGGGTTGTATCTCCAGTTCATGTGGTCCTAATAGTAACTAGAATTCATCTAGGTCCATTATGGGTTGTATCTCCAGTTCATGTGGTCCTAATAGTAACTAGAATTCATCTAGGTCCATTATGGGTTGTATCTCCAGTTCATGTGGTCCTAATAGTAACTAGAATTCATCTAGGTCCATTATGGGTTGTATCTCCAGTTCATGTGGTCCTAATAGTAACTAGAATTCATCTAGGTCCATTATGGGTTGTATCTCCAGTTCATGTGGTCCTAATAGTAACTAGAATTCATCTAGGTCCATTATGGGTTGTATCTCCAGTTCATGTGGTCCTAATAGTAACTAGAATTCATCTAGGTCCATTATGGGTTGTATCTCCAGTTCATGTGGTCCTAATAGTAACTAGAATTCATCTAGGTCCATTATGGGTTGTATCTCCAGTTCATGTGGTCCTAATAGTAACTAGAATTCATCTAGGTCCATTATGGGTTGTATCTCCAGTTCATGTGGTCCTAATAGTAACTAGAATTCATCTAGGTCCATTATGGGTTGTATCTCCAGTTCATGTGGTCCTAATAGTAACTAGAATTCATCTAGGTCCATTATGGGTTGTATCTCCAGTTCATGTGGTCCTAATAGTAACTAGAATTCATCTAGGTCCATTATGGGTTGTATCTCCAGTTCATGTGGTCCTAATAGTAACTAGAATTCATCTAGGTCCATTATGGGTTGTATCTCCAGTTCATGTGGTCCTAATAGTAACTAGAATTCATCTAGGTCCATTATGGGTTGTATCTCCAGTTCATGTGGTCCTAATAGTAACTAGAATTCATCTAGGTCCATTATGGGTTGTATCTCCAGTTCATGTGGTCCTAATAGTAACTAGAATTCATCTAGGTCCATTATGGGTTGTATCTCCAGTTCATGTGGTCCTAATAGTAACTAGAATTCATCTAGGTCCATTATGGGTTGTATCTCCAGTTCATGTGGTCCTAATAGTAACTAGAATTCATCTAGGTCCATTATGGGTTGTATCTCCAGTTCATGTGGTCCTAATAGTAACTAGAATTCATCTAGGTCCATTATGGGTTGTATCTCCAGTTCATGTGGTCCTAATAGTAACTAGAATTCATCTAGGTCCATTATGGGTTGTATCTCCAGTTCATGTGGTCCTAATAGTAACTAGAATTCATCTAGGTCCATTATGGGTTGTATCTCCAGTTCATGTGGTCCTAATAGTAACTAGAATTCATCTAGGTCCATTATGGGTTGTATCTCCAGTTCATGTGGTCCTAATAGTAACTAGAATTCATCTAGGTCCATTATGGGTTGTATCTCCAGTTCATGTGGTCCTAATAGTAACTAGAATTCATCTAGGTCCATTATGGGTTGTATCTCCAGTTCATGTGGTCCTAATAGTAACTAGAATTCATCTAGGTCCATTATGGGTTGTATCTCCAGTTCATGTGGTCCTAATAGTAACTAGAATTCATCTAGGTCCATTATGGGTTGTATCTCCAGTTCATGTGGTCCTAATAGTAACTAGAATTCATCTAGGTCCATTATGGGTTGTATCTCCAGTTCATGTGGTCCTAATAGTAACTAGAATTCATCTAGGTCCATTATGGGTTGTATCTCCAGTTCATGTGGTCCTAATAGTAACTAGAATTCATCTAGGTCCATTATGGGTTGTATCTCCAGTTCATGTGGTCCTAATAGTAACTAGAATTCATCTAGGTCCATTATGGGTTGTATCTCCAGTTCATGTGGTCCTAATAGTAACTAGAATTCATCTAGGTCCATTATGGGTTGTATCTCCAGTTCATGTGGTCCTAATAGTAACTAGAATTCATCTAGGTCCATTATGGGTTGTATCTCCAGTTCATGTGGTCCTAATAGTAACTAGAATTCATCTAGGTCCATTATGGGTTGTATCTCCAGTTCATGTGGTCCTAATAGTAACTAGAATTCATCTAGGTCCATTATGGGTTGTATCTCCAGTTCATGTGGTCCTAATAGTAACTAGAATTCATCTAGGTCCATTATGGGTTGTATCTCCAGTTCATGTGGTCCTAATAGTAACTAGAATTCATCTAGGTCCATTATGGGTTGTATCTCCAGTTCATGTGGTCCTAATAGTAACTAGAATTCATCTAGGTCCATTATGGGTTGTATCTCCAGTTCATGTGGTCCTAATAGTAACTAGAATTCATCTAGGTCCATTATGGGTTGTATCTCCAGTTCATGTGGTCCTAATAGTAACTAGAATTCATCTAGGTCCATTATGGGTTGTATCTCCAGTTCATGTGGTCCTAATAGTAACTAGAATTCATCTAGGTCCATTATGGGTTGTATCTCCAGTTCATGTGGTCCTAATAGTAACTAGAATTCATCTAGGTCCATTATGGGTTGTATCTCCAGTTCATGTGGTCCTAATAGTAACTAGAATTCATCTAGGTCCATTATGGGTTGTATCTCCAGTTCATGTGGTCCTAATAGTAACTAGAATTCATCTAGGTCCATTATGGGTTGTATCTCCAGTTCATGTGGTCCTAATAGTAACTAGAATTCATCTAGGTCCATTATGGGTTGTATCTCCAGTTCATGTGGTCCTAATAGTAACTAGAATTCATCTAGGTCCATTATGGGTTGTATCTCCAGTTCATGTGGTCCTAATAGTAACTAGAATTCATCTAGGTCCATTATGGGTTGTATCTCCAGTTCATGTGGTCCTAATAGTAACTAGAATTCATCTAGGTCCATTATGGGTTGTATCTCCAGTTCATGTGGTCCTAATAGTAACTAGAATTCATCTAGGTCCATTATGGGTTGTATCTCCAGTTCATGTGGTCCTAATAGTAACTAGAATTCATCTAGGTCCATTATGGGTTGTATCTCCAGTTCATGTGGTCCTAATAGTAACTAGAATTCATCTAGGTCCATTATGGGTTGTATCTCCAGTTCATGTGGTCCTAATAGTAACTAGAATTCATCTAGGTCCATTATGGGTTGTATCTCCAGTTCATGTGGTCCTAATAGTAACTAGAATTCATCTAGGTCCATTATGGGTTGTATCTCCAGTTCATGTGGTCCTAATAGTAACTAGAATTCATCTAGGTCCATTATGGGTTGTATCTCCAGTTCATGTGGTCCTAATAGTAACTAGAATTCATCTAGGTCCATTATGGGTTGTATCTCCAGTTCATGTGGTCCTAATAGTAACTAGAATTCATCTAGGTCCATTATGGGTTGTATCTCCAGTTCATGTGGTCCTAATAGTAACTAGAATTCATCTAGGTCCATTATGGGTTGTATCTCCAGTTCATGTGGTCCTAATAGTAACTAGAATTCATCTAGGTCCATTATGGGTTGTATCTCCAGTTCATGTGGTCCTAATAGTAACTAGAATTCATCTAGGTCCATTATGGGTTGTATCTCCAGTTCATGTGGTCCTAATAGTAACTAGAATTCATCTAGGTCCATTATGGGTTGTATCTCCAGTTCATGTGGTCCTAATAGTAACTAGAATTCATCTAGGTCCATTATGGGTTGTATCTCCAGTTCATGTGGTCCTAATAGTAACTAGAATTCATCTAGGTCCATTATGGGTTGTATCTCCAGTTCATGTGGTCCTAATAGTAACTAGAATTCATCTAGGTCCATTATGGGTTGTATCTCCAGTTCATGTGGTCCTAATAGTAACTAGAATTCATCTAGGTCCATTATGGGTTGTATCTCCAGTTCATGTGGTCCTAATAGTAACTAGAATTCATCTAGGTCCATTATGGGTTGTATCTCCAGTTCATGTGGTCCTAATAGTAACTAGAATTCATCTAGGTCCATTATGGGTTGTATCTCCAGTTCATGTGGTCCTAATAGTAACTAGAATTCATCTAGGTCCATTATGGGTTGTATCTCCAGTTCATGTGGTCCTAATAGTAACTAGAATTCATCTAGGTCCATTATGGGTTGTATCTCCAGTTCATGTGGTCCTAATAGTAACTAGAATTCATCTAGGTCCATTATGGGTTGTATCTCCAGTTCATGTGGTCCTAATAGTAACTAGAATTCATCTAGGTCCATTATGGGTTGTATCTCCAGTTCATGTGGTCCTAATAGTAACTAGAATTCATCTAGGTCCATTATGGGTTGTATCTCCAGTTCATGTGGTCCTAATAGTAACTAGAATTCATCTAGGTCCATTATGGGTTGTATCTCCAGTTCATGTGGTCCTAATAGTAACTAGAATTCATCTAGGTCCATTATGGGTTGTATCTCCAGTTCATGTGGTCCTAATAGTAACTAGAATTCATCTAGGTCCATTATGGGTTGTATCTCCAGTTCATGTGGTCCTAATAGTAACTAGAATTCATCTAGGTCCATTATGGGTTGTATCTCCAGTTCATGTGGTCCTAATAGTAACTAGAATTCATCTAGGTCCATTATGGGTTGTATCTCCAGTTCATGTGGTCCTAATAGTAACTAGAATTCATCTAGGTCCATTATGGGTTGTATCTCCAGTTCATGTGGTCCTAATAGTAACTAGAATTCATCTAGGTCCATTATGGGTTGTATCTCCAGTTCATGTGGTCCTAATAGTAACTAGAATTCATCTAGGTCCATTATGGGTTGTATCTCCAGTTCATGTGGTCCTAATAGTAACTAGAATTCATCTAGGTCCATTATGGGTTGTATCTCCAGTTCATGTGGTCCTAATAGTAACTAGAATTCATCTAGGTCCATTATGGGTTGTATCTCCAGTTCATGTGGTCCTAATAGTAACTAGAATTCATCTAGGTCCATTATGGGTTGTATCTCCAGTTCATGTGGTCCTAATAGTAACTAGAATTCATCTAGGTCCATTATGGGTTGTATCTCCAGTTCATGTGGTCCTAATAGTAACTAGAATTCATCTAGGTCCATTATGGGTTGTATCTCCAGTTCATGTGGTCCTAATAGTAACTAGAATTCATCTAGGTCCATTATGGGTTGTATCTCCAGTTCATGTGGTCCTAATAGTAACTAGAATTCATCTAGGTCCATTATGGGTTGTATCTCCAGTTCATGTGGTCCTAATAGTAACTAGAATTCATCTAGGTCCATTATGGGTTGTATCTCCAGTTCATGTGGTCCTAATAGTAACTAGAATTCATCTAGGTCCATTATGGGTTGTATCTCCAGTTCATGTGGTCCTAATAGTAACTAGAATTCATCTAGGTCCATTATGGGTTGTATCTCCAGTTCATGTGGTCCTAATAGTAACTAGAATTCATCTAGGTCCATTATGGGTTGTATCTCCAGTTCATGTGGTCCTAATAGTAACTAGAATTCATCTAGGTCCATTATGGGTTGTATCTCCAGTTCATGTGGTCCTAATAGTAACTAGAATTCATCTAGGTCCATTATGGGTTGTATCTCCAGTTCATGTGGTCCTAATAGTAACTAGAATTCATCTAGGTCCATTATGGGTTGTATCTCCAGTTCATGTGGTCCTAATAGTAACTAGAATTCATCTAGGTCCATTATGGGTTGTATCTCCAGTTCATGTGGTCCTAATAGTAACTAGAATTCATCTAGGTCCATTATGGGTTGTATCTCCAGTTCATGTGGTCCTAATAGTAACTAGAATTCATCTAGGTCCATTATGGGTTGTATCTCCAGTTCATGTGGTCCTAATAGTAACTAGAATTCATCTAGGTCCATTATGGGTTGTATCTCCAGTTCATGTGGTCCTAATAGTAACTAGAATTCATCTAGGTCCATTATGGGTTGTATCTCCAGTTCATGTGGTCCTAATAGTAACTAGAATTCATCTAGGTCCATTATGGGTTGTATCTCCAGTTCATGTGGTCCTAATAGTAACTAGAATTCATCTAGGTCCATTATGGGTTGTATCTCCAGTTCATGTGGTCCTAATAGTAACTAGAATTCATCTAGGTCCATTATGGGTTGTATCTCCAGTTCATGTGGTCCTAATAGTAACTAGAATTCATCTAGGTCCATTATGGGTTGTATCTCCAGTTCATGTGGTCCTAATAGTAACTAGAATTCATCTAGGTCCATTATGGGTTGTATCTCCAGTTCATGTGGTCCTAATAGTAACTAGAATTCATCTAGGTCCATTATGGGTTGTATCTCCAGTTCATGTGGTCCTAATAGTAACTAGAATTCATCTAGGTCCATTATGGGTTGTATCTCCAGTTCATGTGGTCCTAATAGTAACTAGAATTCATCTAGGTCCATTATGGGTTGTATCTCCAGTTCATGTGGTCCTAATAGTAACTAGAATTCATCTAGGTCCATTATGGGTTGTATCTCCAGTTCATGTGGTCCTAATAGTAACTAGAATTCATCTAGGTCCATTATGGGTTGTATCTCCAGTTCATGTGGTCCTAATAGTAACTAGAATTCATCTAGGTCCATTATGGGTTGTATCTCCAGTTCATGTGGTCCTAATAGTAACTAGAATTCATCTAGGTCCATTATGGGTTGTATCTCCAGTTCATGTGGTCCTAATAGTAACTAGAATTCATCTAGGTCCATTATGGGTTGTATCTCCAGTTCATGTGGTCCTAATAGTAACTAGAATTCATCTAGGTCCATTATGGGTTGTATCTCCAGTTCATGTGGTCCTAATAGTAACTAGAATTCATCTAGGTCCATTATGGGTTGTATCTCCAGTTCATGTGGTCCTAATAGTAACTAGAATTCATCTAGGTCCATTATGGGTTGTATCTCCAGTTCATGTGGTCCTAATAGTAACTAGAATTCATCTAGGTCCATTATGGGTTGTATCTCCAGTTCATGTGGTCCTAATAGTAACTAGAATTCATCTAGGTCCATTATGGGTTGTATCTCCAGTTCATGTGGTCCTAATAGTAACTAGAATTCATCTAGGTCCATTATGGGTTGTATCTCCAGTTCATGTGGTCCTAATAGTAACTAGAATTCATCTAGGTCCATTATGGGTTGTATCTCCAGTTCATGTGGTCCTAATAGTAACTAGAATTCATCTAGGTCCATTATGGGTTGTATCTCCAGTTCATGTGGTCCTAATAGTAACTAGAATTCATCTAGGTCCATTATGGGTTGTATCTCCAGTTCATGTGGTCCTAATAGTAACTAGAATTCATCTAGGTCCATTATGGGTTGTATCTCCAGTTCATGTGGTCCTAATAGTAACTAGAATTCATCTAGGTCCATTATGGGTTGTATCTCCAGTTCATGTGGTCCTAATAGTAACTAGAATTCATCTAGGTCCATTATGGGTTGTATCTCCAGTTCATGTGGTCCTAATAGTAACTAGAATTCATCTAGGTCCATTATGGGTTGTATCTCCAGTTCATGTGGTCCTAATAGTAACTAGAATTCATCTAGGTCCATTATGGGTTGTATCTCCAGTTCATGTGGTCCTAATAGTAACTAGAATTCATCTAGGTCCATTATGGGTTGTATCTCCAGTTCATGTGGTCCTAATAGTAACTAGAATTCATCTAGGTCCATTATGGGTTGTATCTCCAGTTCATGTGGTCCTAATAGTAACTAGAATTCATCTAGGTCCATTATGGGTTGTATCTCCAGTTCATGTGGTCCTAATAGTAACTAGAATTCATCTAGGTCCATTATGGGTTGTATCTCCAGTTCATGTGGTCCTAATAGTAACTAGAATTCATCTAGGTCCATTATGGGTTGTATCTCCAGTTCATGTGGTCCTAATAGTAACTAGAATTCATCTAGGTCCATTATGGGTTGTATCTCCAGTTCATGTGGTCCTAATAGTAACTAGAATTCATCTAGGTCCATTATGGGTTGTATCTCCAGTTCATGTGGTCCTAATAGTAACTAGAATTCATCTAGGTCCATTATGGGTTGTATCTCCAGTTCATGTGGTCCTAATAGTAACTAGAATTCATCTAGGTCCATTATGGGTTGTATCTCCAGTTCATGTGGTCCTAATAGTAACTAGAATTCATCTAGGTCCATTATGGGTTGTATCTCCAGTTCATGTGGTCCTAATAGTAACTAGAATTCATCTAGGTCCATTATGGGTTGTATCTCCAGTTCATGTGGTCCTAATAGTAACTAGAATTCATCTAGGTCCATTATGGGTTGTATCTCCAGTTCATGTGGTCCTAATAGTAACTAGAATTCATCTAGGTCCATTATGGGTTGTATCTCCAGTTCATGTGGTCCTAATAGTAACTAGAATTCATCTAGGTCCATTATGGGTTGTATCTCCAGTTCATGTGGTCCTAATAGTAACTAGAATTCATCTAGGTCCATTATGGGTTGTATCTCCAGTTCATGTGGTCCTAATAGTAACTAGAATTCATCTAGGTCCATTATGGGTTGTATCTCCAGTTCATGTGGTCCTAATAGTAACTAGAATTCATCTAGGTCCATTATGGGTTGTATCTCCAGTTCATGTGGTCCTAATAGTAACTAGAATTCATCTAGGTCCATTATGGGTTGTATCTCCAGTTCATGTGGTCCTAATAGTAACTAGAATTCATCTAGGTCCATTATGGGTTGTATCTCCAGTTCATGTGGTCCTAATAGTAACTAGAATTCATCTAGGTCCATTATGGGTTGTATCTCCAGTTCATGTGGTCCTAATAGTAACTAGAATTCATCTAGGTCCATTATGGGTTGTATCTCCAGTTCATGTGGTCCTAATAGTAACTAGAATTCATCTAGGTCCATTATGGGTTGTATCTCCAGTTCATGTGGTCCTAATAGTAACTAGAATTCATCTAGGTCCATTATGGGTTGTATCTCCAGTTCATGTGGTCCTAATAGTAACTAGAATTCATCTAGGTCCATTATGGGTTGTATCTCCAGTTCATGTGGTCCTAATAGTAACTAGAATTCATCTAGGTCCATTATGGGTTGTATCTCCAGTTCATGTGGTCCTAATAGTAACTAGAATTCATCTAGGTCCATTATGGGTTGTATCTCCAGTTCA
>NW_026602674.1:0-13114 GCF_029448725.1 Salvelinus fontinalis
TGCTAGGGATCTGTGATGGAGGGATGAGAGCACATTAGTCAGCATATCCCATGTTGGAAGTGGAAACTGGAATTAATTTTAAGCTGCTCTGTTGAATGTAGACTGCATGGCATTAGAGGGGTGAACAGGGCAGGGAAAGATATTATTCGTAGCATGCAAATCATTATCACTGGTATAAAGGTTAAGCGGCATTCATGTAAATAAATAATCTCATAAAAATGTATATTGTAAAGGAATGTACAGTCACATTCTGACTATTGTTTTTGTTAATTAATTATTCCATCTAGTAGCATCCAACATACAATGGTAGACCTATTTGTGCAGGGTCTGTTTTAAATGCCTCATTTTAAAGTAAAATTATTTTTCACTTTCAAATGTATGCTAAACAAAAACAAATTATTTCATATTTGAAAAAACCATAACTCTTGTGCACAGTGACGACTTTGAACAATTTACACAGGGGAAAATACTAACATTTTACTGGAAAAACTGCAGAAATTACAGTAAAACTCCCTCCGTTTTATTGTTACCAAACTTTGTATCTTCAGTTTGTCCTGTAAATGTGTTTTTATAAAATGCTCAGTGTAAATTGTTAAATTAGTCCTTGTGCATAGAGTTCTATGGTTTGTTAAAGGCCCAGTGCAGTCAAATGTAGTTTCCCTGTGTTTTTATATATATTTCCACACTGAGGCTGGAATAATACTGTGAAAATTATGATAATGCCCTTTTAGTGTAAGAGATGTTTGAAAAGACTGCCTAAAATGTCAGCCTGTTTTGGTGGATGGAAGTTTTGGCCTGCCTGGAGACATCACCAGGTGGTAAATTAGTTGATAGACCAACAAGACACTTCCAAACCTCTGCCATAACAGCTAGTTTTCAGTTTTCCCCTCCCCACTCAGGCCACTCCCAGACAGTCCTAGCTTAAGGAATTGTTATTTGCTAAGAATCTATTTATTTATTTTTGACCATTTTAATTGAAAACACAGTAAGGTACTTAATTGTTACCCAGACATAATTTATTTTTAAGGCTGCATTGTAGGGCTGGGCAATATATCTATTGAATTCAATTAATTCAAATGTATGTTTTTGCGTGATATTCCAAATGACCGTATCGCAAGAATCAAGTTTTTATTTTTCCCTTTCATGAGCGTTTATGTCTGTCTTTTTGGTCTTGTTTCCTTCGCTCCTTCTGTGCTGTGTGCACCTTACCATTTACACCAGAGATCTGTTTATAATGACGAGATGCTCATGTCTCTACCCTAACAATGGGAGTCGTTGTCCCACATGTGGGAATGCAGGCAATAAGCTTAGATCCAAAATAAGTTCATAAAAATGTATTGGGTTTTATTTTGGACCGATTTTTGGTGAGAGTGAAACCCCTCGCTTCTTCCTCTCTGTTTATACAAACACACCAAGCCCCTCCCCCTGCCACTCACAACAACAAATATGAGAGATCACTTCTTCTAACAAGCGGTTTGAACTCCCTATTTGCATTTGAGGTTTGGTCCAACAGAATTGGTCATATGGACACCGAAACACATTGAAACATTATTTTACTATAATAGAGAAGTTAACGATACCCTTTTAATATCTCAACTCCGCCAATTGCGACACTACTAAAAGGGGATTGTCATTGAACATTGATTCTGGGAAATGTATGCTCACTTTGTCACGCACGGCATTGCGGTACCATGTACTGCTTGCAGCATTTTAGCCAAAGACTGTTATACTAGCTGTCTAGTCTGTTTTGTAAATGTGCAATACGCGTAAAACACAATTCTATAAGGAATTGGCAACCCGTTCTCATTCTGAGAAAAGTTAGGTCCCTTGATTTCAACATCTGAACAAAGTGGACAGGCTAGCATGCTGTTCAAACTGTTGGGAGATGGACAGTAGGGTGTGTTCAATCATAACAATTTAAACTGTTATGCCTTGTTAGCTTGCAAATAGATCCAAGTCAACTTGAATATAAAGATAGATAGATAGATAGATAGATAGGCCACCAGGCAGACAGTCAAAACCATGCATCGGTAATCAAAAGATCTATAGGCTATCGCAATGCTGTATCTCTCAATTTCTTGACTTGCAATGTCTCGGGCAAGTTCATTAAAGTACGGCCTATCAACAAATAGTCTAAGCTATTCTACATGTGTTTTTCATAGCGCATAGGCTATATCTTGGTAATCTGTATCTTGCAATGCCTCGTATATTCACCTAAAGTATATATTAGGCTATCAATGAGTATGGCTAAGCTATTCCTTATAATGTCAGTGAATTGAAGTTGAACATTGCCAAATGCATCAGTTTAATTAGGCCTAAATCTGCAATAAAAAGTATTGTGCCTATATCTTATTTAATGAAACTCTGGCTGGCTGTTGATGTCCTAGGTCAGGCTCTCCAACCCTGTTCCTTGAGAGCTAACTTCCTGTAGGTTTTTGCTCCAACCCCAGTTGTAACTAACCTGATTCAGTTTATCAACCAGCTAATTATTGAATCAGATGCGCTAGATTAGGGTTGGAGTGTGAACCTTCAGGATGGTAGCTCTCCGCAAACAGGTTTGGAGAGCCCTGTCCTAGGCAATCGATCGCGGGGGGAGGGCCTCCCCGCTAAACTTTTTGGAAATGGCAAGTTTACTTTCTCATCCATAAATGCATCTCAATTCAAAAACGGTTCAGCAGTTCAAGTCAGCAGGATGGGGGGCATTGTTATTAGGAAGTACATCGACACATTTAATATTTTCACGACTAGAATAAAGTTCATTGGGATATGATTTTTTAGGCTTTATTGCCCAGACCTACCGCCCAGACCGTGGGCCTTTAAACTTTGAAATCAATGGTTTTTGTTTGGTATACATTTTAAAGTGCAGTCTCAGCGTAATTCTGTTACAATGGAACTGCCCATCATGCATTGCATGTTGTGAGTAAATACCATATTTTATGTAACTGCATGGTCAGCAAAGGTTGCTTGTTCACATTTCTTTAGTGAATTACATAATCAGACCAGTAGGACATTTATAAATTTTTTACATTTGTATTATTACTTGTCCGAAAGCTGAAGTCACTTGTCAGCTCCCCAAAAGGCCAGTAACACCATTGGCCAAAAGCGTTGAGTACATAGCAGAGATCAGAATATTTTTTCTGCACTTGCCCATAGACGAGAGGAATCATGACATAGACAAAACACCCAATATACACTGCTCAAAAAAATAAAGGGAACACTAAAATAACACATCCTAGATCTGAATGAATGAAATATTCTTATTAAATACTTTTTTCTTTACATAGTTGAATGTGCTGACAACAAAATCACACAAAAATTATCAATGGAAATCTAATTTATCAACCCATGGATGTCTGGATTTGGAGTCACACTCAAAATGAAAGTGGAAAACCACACTACAGGCTGATCCAACTTTGATGTAATGTCCTTAAAACAAGTCAAAATGAGGCTCAGTAGTGTGTGTGGCCTCCACGTGCCTGTATGACCTCCCTACAACGCCTGGGCATGCTCCTGATGAGGTGGCGGATGGTCTCCTGAGGGATCTCCTCCCAGACCTGGACTAAAGCATCCGCCAACTCCTGGACAGTCTGTGGTGTGGCGTTGGTGGATGGAGCGAGACATGATGTCCCAGATGTGCTCAATTGGATTCAGGTCTGGGGAACGGGCGGGCCAGTCCATAGCATCAATGCCTTCCTTTTGCAGGAACTGCTGACACACTCCAGCCACATGAGGTCTAGCATTGTCTTGCATTAGGAGGAACCCAGGGCCAACCGCACCAGCATATGGCCTCACAAGGGGCCTGAGGATCTCATCTTGGTACCTAATGGCAGTCAGGCTACCTCTGGCGAGCACATGGAGGGCTGTGCGGCCCCCCAAAGAAATGCCACCCCACACCATGACTGACCCACCGGTCATGCTGGAGGATGTTGCAGGCATTAGAAGGCGTCTCCAGACTCTGTCATATGTGCGGGTGAACCTGCTTTCATCTGTGAAGAGCACAGGGCGCCAGTAGCGAATTTGCCAATCTTGGTGTTCTCTGGCAAATGCCAAACGTCCTGCACGGTGTTGGGCTGTAAGCACAACCCCCACCTGTGGACGTCGGGCCCTCATACCACCCTCATGGAGTCTGTTTCTGACTGTTTGAGCAGACACATGCACATTTTCGCATTGATGTGCCATCCTGGATGAGCTGCACTACCTGAGCCACTTGTGTGGGTTGTAGACTCCGTCTCATGCTACCACTAGAGTGAAAGCACCGCCAGCATTCAAAAGTGACCAAAACATCAGCCAGGAAGCATAGGAACTGAGAAGTGGTCTGTGGTCACCACCTGCAGAACCACTCCTTTATTGGGGGTGGCTTGCTAATTGCCTATAATTTCCACCTTTTGTCTATTCCATTTGCACAACAGCATGTGACATTTATTGTCAATCAGTGTTGCTTCCTAAGTGGACAGTTTGATTTCACAGAAGTGTGATTGACTTGGAGTTACATTGTGTTGTTTAAGTGTTCCCTTTATTTTTTTTTGAGCAGTGTATTTAGTGGAGCCAAATCTTTTCGAATAGCCTATTGAACTCTGCTGTGGCATGAAGTGAGTGACACAGTCAACGAGCCTCGCTGGCTGTGCGTCTTGTGATGAGTTGTAAGTCATCATGGGCTGCAGAGCAACTCTGATGTACTCACAACTGGATCATTATAAACTGATTCACATGTTTGTCTCATCCTCTTCTCTTATTAGGCTACTATATGCATTTTAGGTAGGTTGCACATTGCTAAAATAATATGGAAATAGGCTTAGACTAACTAGGCATTTATTTCATAAGCTTTTCTCAGCTGTAGCCTGTTTTATTTTGACTTGTCATCTTGATATTTCTTGTTAAATTTCACTTCTTGTGGCACAAAATATTTGTCATTCAAAAATAACATATGAGAATAGCACGGACTCCGACTTCCATAATTATTCCCATTTAAAAGCTGCAACTTTAGGACATCAAATCAAATGTATTTATATAGCCCTTCTTACATCAGCTGATATCTCAGTGCTGTACAGAAACCCAGCCTAAAACCCCAAACAGCAAGCAATGCAGGTGTAGAAGCACGGTGGCTAGGAAAAACTCCCTAGAAAGGCCAACACCTAGGAAGAAACCTAGAGAGGAACCAGGCTATGAGTGGTGGCCAGTCCTCTTCTGGCTGTGCCGGGTGGAGATTATAACAGAACATGGCCAAGATGTTCAAATGTTCATAAATGACAAGCATGGTCAAATAATGATAATCACAGTAGTTGTCGAGGGTGCAGCAAGTCAGCACCTCAGGAGTAAATGTCAGTTAGCTTTTCATAGCCGATCATTAAGAGTTTCTCTACCGCTCCTGCAGTCTCTAGAGTTGAAAACAGCAGGTCTGGGACAGGTTGCACGTCCAGTAAACAGGTCAGGGTTCCATAGCCGCAGGCAGAACAGTTGAAACTGGAGCAGCAGCACGGCCAGGTGGACTGGGGACAGCAAGGAGTCATCATGCCAGGTAGTCCTGTGGCATGGTCCTAGGGCTCAGGTCCTCCGAGAGAGAGAAAGAGAGAATTAAACACTATTAGACTATTTTTTAAAATATTCTTCATAAATGTATGGTTTTATGATATTTCAGATAGGATTAACCTTTTGGTTGTTTGATTTGCAACGGCAAGGAGTTTTTTTCTTCTTCTGGTTTCACATGCATTTTTGTCTTATAACTGCTTTGCTCAACTGTAAGCTTTGTTCAAATTTCTCATTCGATTTTTATATCTTGCTATTTGTCCCATCTTATTATTACCATAGGCCTCACATGTTTTGGGGTTATTCAAAAACAACTTTGAACTTTCTGAGGACCTAGAACTGATCTTGAAATAGCGCGGTAGGATAAATCTATCATGCGTTAAACTGAAAGAGTGGCTTACTAGGCCAAGTCATATTCATATAAAATGTAGAGAAAATAGACAATTTGAGTTTCTATAACAATATGACATCTGAGTGTCCGCTATAAAAAATTGACTTCGGCTATTGGCCCAGATCATCCTACGTTTATTGGAGAGAGAAAATAACAAAACATTTCTGACCGGGTCTTTTGCACTGCCTTGTTGAGACTAGCTCTGTCTTAAATGTTTTCTTTATCCAATTCTGATCAGAGTAATTGTTTGATATTGGTATATTTTCTTTTACTGAAAACAATTTTCTGGTCTGATTTTTTTAAAATATTTTTTATATGTACTTGCCCTGGACAAGCCTTAATGTCAAGCCTCAACTAATCATGAGATATAGGCCTATTTACCACCCCCGTAATACGTTTTGACGTTGAATGAGTCAACAGATATTTCGCCTAGTGTAACGACCAAATTATATTAGTAGGGTAGAGGCCAGCGAGAATAGAATGAAGTTAGGCGAAAGGGTTTACATGTCTGTGCTCAGCATGTCCTTGTTAAGAGATTACCGATGCTAAGGGATGGTTTGTTTCTGCAAATCAAATTGTATTGGTCACACACACATATTTTGCAGTAGTGTTCCTAGTGTTCCTTTATTAAAGTGGCCAGAGATTCCAGGGTGGTAGCCGGCTAGTGATGGCTATTTAACAATCTGATGGCCTTGAGATTTAAGCTGTTTTTCAGTCTCTCGGTCCCAGCTTTGATGCACCTTTACTGACCTTGCCTTCTGGGTGGTAGTGAGTGTAAACGCCAAACGGATGCTTCACATTGATATGTCCGGTGAAATATCTGTCTCATTGTTCTATCTGTGGTTTAATTGTTTTGAATACACCATCCTGTCCGTCTGCAACCTGTTTGAACAACAGCCTGTTCACTTTAGATTTTGAAATCAAGTGGCCTACCTGGATAAGAAGATTAGCATTTCTCAGAATGAGAACGAGTTGTCAAGTCAATTCCTTATACAGTGGGGAGAATAAGTATTTGATACACTGCCGATTTTGCAGGTTTTCCTACTTACAAAGCATGTAGAGGTCTGTAATTTATCATCGGTACACTTCAACTGTGAGAGACGGAATCTAAAACAAAAATCCAGAAAATCACATTGTATGATTTTTAAGTAATTAATTTGCATTTTATTGCATGACGTAAGTATTTGATCACCTACCAACCAGTAAGAATTCCGGCTCTCACAGACCTGTTAGTTTTTCTTTAAGAAGCCCTCCTGTTCTCCACTCATTACCTGTATTAACTGTACCTGTTTGAACTCGTTACCTGTATAAAAGACACCTGTCCACACACTCAATCAAACAGACTCCAACCTCTCCACAATGGCCAAGACCAAAGAGCTGTGTAAGGACATCAGCGATAAAATTGTAGACCTGCACAAGGCTGGGATGGGTTACAGGACAATAGGCAAGCAGCTTGGTGAGAAGGCAACAACTGTTGGCGCAATTATTAGAAAATGAAAGAAGTTCAAGATGATGGTCAATCACCCTCGGTCTGGGGATCCATGCAAGATCTCACCTCGTGGGGCATCAATGATCATGAGGAAGGTGAGGGATCAGCCCAGAACTACACGGCAGGACCTGGTCAATGACCTGAAGAGAGCTGGGACCACAGTCTCAAAGAAAACCATTAGTAACACACTACGCCGTCATGGATTAAAATCCCCCTACTCAAGCCAGCACATGTCCAGGCCCGTCTGAAGTTTGCCAATGACCATCTGGATGATCCAGAGGAGGAATGGGAGAAGGTCGTGTGGTCTGATGAGACAAAAATATAGCTTTTTGGTCTAAACTCCACTCGCCGTGTTTGGAGGAAGAAGAAGGATGTGTACAACCCCAAGAACACCATCCCAACCGTGAAGCATGGAGGTGGAAACATCATTCTTTGGGGATGCTTTTCTGCAAAGGGGACAGGACGACTGCACCGTATTGAGGGGAGGATGGATGGGGCCATGTATCGCGAGATCTTGGCCAACAACCTCCTACCCTCAGTAAGAGCATTGAAGATGGGTCGTGGCTGGATCTTCCAGCATGACAACGACCCGAAACACACAGCCAGGGCAACTAAGGAGTGGCTCCGTAAGAAGCATCTCAAGGTCCTGGAGTGGCCTAGCCAGTCTCCAGACCTGAACCCAATAGAAAATCTTTGGAGGGAGCTGAAAGTCCGTATTGCCCAGCGACAGCCCCGAAACCTGAAGTATTTGGAGAAGATCTGTATAGAGGAGTGGGCCAAAATCCCTGCTGCAGTGTGTGCAAACCTGGTCAAGAACTACAGGAAACGTATGATCTCTGTAATTGCAAACAAAGGTTTCTGTACCAAATATTAAGGTCTGCTTTTCTGATGTATCAAATACTTATGTCATGCAATAAAATGCAAATTAATTACTTAAAAATCATACAATGTGATTTTCTGGATTTTTGTTTTAGATTCCGTTTCTCACAGTTGAAGTGTACCTATGATAAAAAATGACAGACCTCTACGTGCTTTGTAAGTAGGAAAACCTGCAAAATCGGCAGTGTATCAAATACTTGTTCTCCCCACTGTATAAATGCATGTTATGCTCATTGCACATTTATAAAACACGGACTAGACCGCTAACACCCAACAGTATGTGGCTATAATGCTGCTAGCGCACAAAATAAACAAAATAAATGTTCCACAATCATTTTTTGATACTCCCATTTTTGTAGGGTCTGCTCTGTTCTAAATTTTGAAAGTTGAGACATGTAAAGGGTTTCGTTAGAAGGGAAATCGACTGATTTCTAATGGACCAAACATCAAATGCAAATAGCGAGTTGAAACTGCTTGTTGTCAGAGAGGAAGAAGGGATCTTTTGTCTTTGTTGTTGAGTGGCAGGGGGAGGGGCTTGGTATCTGTTTTCGAGTGGGAAGGTGCACAGTTTACTCAGCACAGAAGGAACGAAGGAGATACAAGCATTTGAAACATCGCGCTAAAACATAAATTCAAATTAGTTTGATTATATATCATACCAGACTGGTTTGAGCTAGGGCAGTAGCAGCACCAGGCAGTCTCAGTAATCCTTCCCTGGCTAGTGACATGGGGTGTTGTCCTTGTGCATGGCTGCTCAACAGACATGATTAGAGACAGCTTCTCATGGGATTCTACAATCTTTTTCCTACCATGTCCAATCCATCCAACCCTCACACAGTCATGGTCAGTGGTTCTGTGTGTGGTCCATATCCAGTAGTGACAGTTTATTTCATTGACTTATTTTCTAGACAGACTGGTGATGTCTACTGTCATTTGAAAGAATATATTCCTCTTTGGCTTGTCCCATAGATTAAACTGGTTTGTATTACCACATTCTCAACTGAGGAAATGTAGGCCTAAGTTATGCATGGGATGTACTAAAGACTGCTCAGATTTCGACAGCCGGTCTGTGGAGTCGTATTTCCACTGGCACAGATATACATCTTTGTTGTTTTGGGTCTAAGTAAAAAGTGCTGCGTTTTCAGTACATGTGCCACTTGGCACTGTGTTGTAGTTTTCACCCCATTGATAGACCTTGTGCCATACAGACCACCATATGGTGGTCACCCAACCAACTCTCTATACAAATAAATGGTGCCCTTTTTTGTTTTTGTCTGTCTGTGTCTGTAGGCTCTGGCAGAGTCTATGAACCACCACAAGCGTGCAGCAGCAGATGGGGAGACCCGGGAGGAGTGCCTGCTGCAGGAAACTGCCAGCAAGGAGGCTGCCATGGCAACCAGCATGGCTGAGCTTCAGGCCGAGTTACGGCAGGCGCGTATCACTCTGGGCAACGCTCACGCAGAGATCGACCGTCTGGCTGGCCTCTCCTCCCAGCTAAAGAAGGTATAAATATACGGCCTACCCATTCACTGAGATACTGAATGCTTTACACACCAATATTTTCTTGCGTATGGAAAGATAAAACTCTATTTAATGTCATTTGTTCATCTCTCCATTCAACTCAAATGTAGGTATTCCTAGTATTAGTCAAATAAGGAAATACTTTACGCCCTTAATTGTGTGTTAATGTTTAGTAAGGAGCAATGTGCAGTGCTTCCATAACGTTAAAGTGTAATTAGTTCCACTGAGAGCGTGTTTGTGTTCACAGGAGTGTGAGTGTTGGGAGGCGGAGAAGGGCCACATGAGGAATGAGATGAAGGAGTATAAGGTGCGGGAGCTCCGGCAGCTCCAGGACAACAGTGAGCTGGAGGAGGAGAACACCTGTCTGCAGAAACAGGTGTCTGTACTCAAGCAGAACCAGGTCAGAGTCTCTCCCTTCTCACCACTCACCTCACTGATAATCAACCATAGAAATAGAATGAATAGAAAGGGTGTCTCCATTCAAGTCAATTTTATTTAAATGAACCTTTTATTTTATCAGGGTGTCACACTGAGACCAAGGTCTCTTTTACAGATGAGCCCTGAACTACAGAAAATACACACATCAAATACAGAATGCAATCAGAAAGATGGCATAATGGGTAATGATAGACACTTAAGTGTACAAAATTTTTGGAACAGCATCCCAATATTGAGTTGCACCCCCTTTTGCCCTCAGAACAGCCATGCCCCAATTGTTTGGGGCATGGACTCTACAAGTTTACAAGATGTCGAAAGCGTTCCACAGGGATGCTGGCCCAGGTTGACTCCAATGCTTCCCACAGTTGTCAAGTTGGCTGGATGTCCTTTGGGTGGTGGAACCTTATTGATACATGGGAAACTGTTGAGCATGAAAAACCCAGCAGCGTTGCAGTTCTTGACAAACCGGTGCGCCTGGCAACAACTACCATACCCCGTTTAAAGGCACTTAAATCTTTTGTCTTGTCCATTCACCCTCTGAATAGCACACATACACAATCCATGTCTCAATTGTCTCGAGGCTTAAAAGTCCTTCTTTAACCTGTCTCCTCCCCTTCATCTACACTGATTGAAGTGGATTTTAAAGGTGACATAAATAAGGGATCATAGTTTTCACCTGGTCAGTCTATGTTATGGGAAGAGAAGGTGTTCCTAATGATATGTACGCTCTGTGTCCACCTAATTTTTAAAACTCTTTTAAACGACTAAAGCCAAACGTGGAAACTATAGATATAACTTCCTCCGCGCTTGCGCATTATCATAATTCATATGTGCCTCACTAGAAATCCTTGCATTAGCATTTCTGTTAGCTGATACGTCATGACAAAAAATACCATATTGACAAAAAATACCATATGTCCTGTTAATGTGCCTTGACCTTGTAGCCTAAACTGTAGAGGGGGAAAAAAACAACTGATCCAAATGGTTGTCCAATCGCAGGCAGGCAAGTTATTTCAAAATTAATATGCATTCAAAACATCAGGCTTTTGAGAGGTTATTCAAATGACACGCTATTCACTGCAGTTGACAGCGTAGACTAGAGTTTTGTACTCACTTGAAAATAATAATAACATTCTTCATTACATTGTCTTGTAGCCTAGAAGGATATATTTCTTGTCCCTAAAAAAACTGTAACGTTAGGGTAGCTTTTCGAGCTGCGTACCTGGGAACTGTGAGGGAGTGCACTCAGCGCAGCCTCAGGAGCCCAAAGTGAAGGCTACCTATGATTTTGTTATCTGATTAACATTCACTGTTAACTTATTTTTCTTACACTTTGATATGGAAATATTTAGCTAATGAATGGCCTAATATCTAGCTAATATTTACTTCGGCTGCACATCAGTAGGCTCTCTCTTCCAGCTGTTCCCATGCGCAACAGGCTATAAGCTACGCAAGCCTCTCCGTAATAGGCCATTGCTCTTGTCATTAAATCCCAGGAAAAGCTATAGGCTACAAAAGCTATAGGATATTTATTTTGCAACTTTTTTTATGCTTGGCCTAATAGTCTATTTGGGGAAAGAAGCAGGCTTGCTCTTGCTAATTGCTTAATGTAAAACAGGGCTACAGCATAGAAAATACAGAGATGAGCACAGTGAAAAAGAAGACCTAAAGGAATTGACAACCATTGGAAAAATAACAATTGAGCATCGAGGCAATGACAATTGAGCATCGAGGCAATGACATGCTGTAAAAGATGCGCAGGCTAAACAGAGTTTGTTGTTGAATTGCTACGTTTAAATACGAGTTACTATATTTTTCATTAGGTCTGTATGTACAGTGCATTCGGAAAGTATTCACACCCCTTGACTTTTTCCACATTTTGTTACGTTACAGTCTTATTCTTAAATGGATAAAAAAAAATACAATTTTATCTCATCAATCTACACACAATATCCCATAATGACAAAGCAAAAACAGGTTTATAGACATTTTTGCAAATGTATTAAAAATGTACAACTGAAATATTACATTTACATAAGTATTCAGACCTATCTTTGGCAGCGATTACAGCCTTGAGTCTTCTTGGGTATGTCGCTAAAAGCTTGGCACACCTGTATTTGGGAAGTTTCTCCCATTCCTCTCTGCAGATCCTCTCATGGATCTTTGAGCACATCAAAAAAGGTCTGATACTGGTATACCATCAAGCCCTGGTGTTTTTTCAGACTGAGGCAATCAAATATTTTCAAAGTTCCTCTTCTGTAAATTGGCCTTCACACAGGTCTTTCTGTAAATTTGTTCAATTTACATTATTATTATGAAAGAAATCCTTAGTTAACATCATTCAGTGGAAATGGAGACTGAAAAGAGAACATGCAGAAAATATTTTGCTTCCTCTTTCATAATATAATTTGGTGACTCATGAATGACTCAATTTAACGACTTTCTGCAAATTATTTTTGGTAGCATTTCAGTTGAAGATTTTAAAAAGTTTTCAATTTTCCATCCAATTTCCTTTATTTTTGTAATAAATTACACTTAATCATTCTTGAATAAGTACCTCCATTTCTTTGTTTTTCCTCTAACCTATTTTGAGCCACTAGTACAGTTTCCATTACCATCTACCTGCACTGTTATTTCCTTTATTAGTCTAATCTCTTTTGACCTAAACTGATTTTGTTTTAATGATGACTATTGTATTGAATGGCCTCTAAAACTACATTTAAGTGTCCCATACAATAAGGGGATCTGCTGTACCTATGTTGTGCAAAAAAAAGTCCATTCTGAATTATTTTGTCTTAGTTAAGAACAAATTGTCATGCAATATCCCCTTCTACGTGGAAATTCTGTAAGAATTATATGGAAGCCAATTAGAT
>NW_026602675.1:0-13097 GCF_029448725.1 Salvelinus fontinalis
CTGGTTGTTTTGACAATTGCAGTATCACAGTCCTCTTTCTCATATCTTCTCTAATCTGAGAAATGTTTCTTTTTCACGATTGGCTGATCCTTCTCATCTGCACTGTTTTCCTTCAAGTTTTAGGTTGTTGTGCAGAAAGCAGTGCTTGTCTGCTTGGTCCCCTGTCAGTCTGCTTATCATAAATAATCCCCACCTCACTGAACACTCGATTGGGACCGAGGAAGGTGGGGGACAGAAACTTCTTTGCCAATGGAGCAAGTGATTGAAGTCTGTCGTCATTCTGCTTCCACCACTCCAAAGGCAAGCCGCTCTTTCTGTCAATGACAGGCTCTGTGAGGTAACGCTCCAACTCAATTTCAAAACTGCACTGGACTTCAGCCCTGCCCTCTTGGCTTCCAAGGATTCTAGCGTAGAGGCTGTCCACCGGACTGGGTGGCTGATTCATCTACTCGGACTCTTTGCTTTTTTGCACCTGGATTTGTGTCCTCCTCTTCACTTGTCCCATCTACGTCATCTTGGATTGAACCCATCTTTATCAACCTCTCCTCCAACTCTCTCATTTTTCCAAGCATTTCATTCTTCATTTCTTCCAGTTTCCTGAAGAAATGTTTCTTCACGATTGGCGGATCCTTCTCATCTGCACTGTTTTCCTTCTCAACCTTTTTGGTTGTTTTGACAATTGCAGTATCACAGTCCTTTTTCTAATATCTTCTCTAATCTTAGAAATGTTTCTTCTTCACGATTGGCTGATCCTTCTCATCTGCACTGTTTTCCTTCTCAACCTTTCTGGTTGTTTTGACAATTGCAGTATCACAGTCCTCTTTTTCTCATATCTTCTCTAATCTGAGAAATGTTTCTTCTTCACGATTGGCGGATCCTTCTCATCTGCACTGTTTTCCTTCTCAACCTTTTTGGTTGTTTTGACAATTGCAGTATCACAGTCCTCTCCACTTTTTCTAATATCTTCTCTAATCTGAGAAATGTTTCTTCTTCGCGATTGGCTGATCCTTCTCATCTGCACTGTTTTCCTTCTCAACCTTTTTGGTTGTTTTGACAATTGCAGTATCACAGTCCTTTTCACTTTTTCTAATATCTTCTCTAATCTGAGAAATGTTTCTTCTTCACGATTGGCGGATCCTTTTCATCTGCACTGTTTTCCTTCTCAACCTTTTTGGTTGTTTTGACAATTGCAGTATCACAGTCCTCTTTTTCTCATATCTTCTCTAATCTGAGAAATGTTTCTTCTTCACGATTGGCGGATCCTTCTCATCTGCACTGTTTTCCTTCTCAACCTTTCTGGTTGTTTTGACAATTGCAGTATCACAGTCCTCTTTCTCATATCTTCTCTAATCTGAGAAATGTTTCTTCTTCACGATTGGCTGATCCTTCTCATCTGCACTGTTTTCCTTCAAGTTTTAGGTTGTAGTGCAGAAAGCAGTGCTTGTCTGCTTGGTCCCCTGTCAGTCTGCTTATCATAAATAATTCCCACCTCACTGAACACTCGATTGGGACCAAGGAAGGTGGGGGACAGAAACTTCTTTGCCAGTGGAGCAAGTGATTTGAAGTCTCTCGTCATTCTGCTTCCACCACTCCAAAGGCAAGCCGCTCTTTCTGTCAATGACAGGCTCGGTGAGGTAACGCTCCAACTCAATTTCAAAACTGCACTGGACTTCAGCCCTGCCCTCTTGGCTTCCAAGGATTCTAGCGTAGAGGCTGTCCACCAGACTGGGTGGCTGATTCATCTACTTGGACTCTTTGCTTTTTTGCACCTGGATTTGTGTCCTCCTCTTCACTTGTCCCATCTACGTCATCTTGGATCGAATCCATCTTTATCATCCTCTCCTCCAACTCTCTCATTTTTCCAAGCATTTCATTCTTCATTTCTTCCAGTTTCCTGAAGAAATGTTTCTTCACGATTGGCGGATCCTTCTCATCTGCACTGTTTTCCTTCTCAACCTTTTTGGTTGTTTTGACAATTGCAGTATCACAGTCCTCTTCACTTTTTCTAATATATTCTCTAATCTGAGAAATGTTTCTTCTTCACGATTGGCGGATCCTTCTCATCTGCACTGTTTTCCTTCTCAACCTTTTTGGTTGTTTTGACAATTGCAGTATCACAGTCCTTTTTCTAATATCTTCTCTAATCTTAGAAATGTTTCTTCTTCACGATTGGCTGATCCTTCTCATCTGCACTGTTTTCCTTCTCAACCTTTCTGGTTGTTTTGACAATTGCAGTATCACAGTCCTCTTCACTTTTTCTAATATCTTCTCTAATCTGAGAAATATTTCTTCTTCGCGATTGGCTGATCCTTCTCATCTGCACTGTTTTCCTTCTCAACCTTTTTGGTTGTTTTGACAATTGCAGTATCACAGTCCTTTTCACTTTTTCTAATATCTTCTCTAATCTGAGAAATGTTTCTTCTTCACGATTGGCGGATCCTTTTCATCTGCACTGTTTTCCTTCTCAACCTTTTTGGTTGTTTTGACAATTGCAGTATCACAGTCCTCTTTTTCTCATATCTTCTCTAATCTGAGAAATGTTTCTTCTTCACGATTGGCGGATCCTTCTCATCTGCACTGTTTTCCTTCTCAACCTTTCTGGTTGTTTTGACAATTGCAGTATCACAGTCCTCTTTCTCATATCTTCTCTAATCTGAGAAATGTTTCTTTTTCACGATTGGCTGATCCTTCTCATCTGCACTGTTTTCCTTCAAGTTTTAGGTTGTAGTGCAGAAAGCAGTGCTTGTCTGCTTGGTCCCCTGTCAGTCTGCTTATCATAAATAATTCCCACCTCACTGAACACTCGATTGGGACCAAGGAAGCTGGGGGACAGAAACTTCTTTGCCAGTGGAGCAAGTGATTGAAGTCTCTCGTCATTCTGCTTCCACCACTCCAAAGGCAAGCCGCTCTTTCTGTCAATGACAGGCTCTGTGAGGTAACGCTCCAACTCAATTTCAAAACTGCACTGGACTTCAGCCCTGCCCTCTTGGCTTCCAAGGATTCTAGCGTAGAGGCTGTCCACCAGACTGGGTGGCTGATTCATCTACTTGGACTCTTTGCTTTTTTGCACCTGGATTTGTGTCCTCCTCTTCACTTGTCCCATCTACGTCATCTTGGATCGAATCCATCTTTATCATCCTCTCCTCCAACTCTCATTTTTCCAAGCATTTCATTCTTCATTTCTTCCAGTTTCCTGAAGAAATGTTTCTTCACGATTGGCGGATCCTTCTCATCTGCACTGTTTTCCTTCTCAACCTTTTTGGTTGTTTTGACAATTGCAGTATCACAGTCCTCTTCACTTTTTCTAATATATTCTCTAATCTGAGAAATGTTTCTTCTTCACGATTGGCGGATCCTTCTCATCTGCACTGTTTTCCTTCTCAACCTTTTTGGTTGTTTTGACAATTGCAGTATCACAGTCCTTTTTCTAATATCTTCTCTAATCTTAGAAATGTTTCTTCTTCACGATTGGCTGATCCTTCTCATCTGCACTGTTTTCCTTCTCAACCTTTTTGGTTGTTTTGACAATTGCAGTATCACAGTCCTCTTCACTTTTTCTAATATCTTCTCTAATCTGAGAAATGTTTCTTCTTCACGATTGGCGGATCCTTCTCATCTGCACTGTTTTCCTTTCAACCTTTTTGGTTGTTTTGACAATTGCAGTATCACAGTCCTCTTCACCTTTTCTAATATCTTCTCTAATCTGAGAAATGTTTCTTCTTCACGATTGGCGGATCCTTCTCATCTGCACTGTTTTCCTTCTCAACCTTTTTGGTTGTTTTGACAATTGCAGTATCACAGTCCTTTTTCTAATATCTTCTCTAATCTTAGAAATGTTTATTCTTCACGATTGGCTGATCCTTCTCATCTGCACTGTTTTCCTTCTCAACCTTTCTGGTTGTTTTGACAATTGCAGTATCACAGTCCTCTTTCTCATATCTTCTCTAATCTGAGAAATGTTTCTTCTTCACGATTGGCTGATCCTTCTCATCTGCACTGTTTTCCTTCAAGTTTTAGGTTGTAGTGCAGAAAGCAGTGCTTGTCTGCTTGGTCCCCTGTCAGTCTGCTTATCATAAATAATCCCCACCTCACTGAACACTCGATTGGGACCGAGGAAGGTGGGGGACAGAAACTTCTTTGCCAATGGAGCAAGTGATTGAAGTCTGTCGTCATTCTGCTTCCACCACTCCAAAGGCAAGCCGCTCTTTCTGTCAATGACAGGCTCTGTGAGGTAACGCTCCAACTCAATTTCAAAACTGCACTGGACTTCAGCCCTGCCCTCTTGGCTTCCAAGGATTCTAGCGTAGAGGCTGTCCACCGGACTGGGTGGCTGATTCATCTACTTGGACTCTTTGCTTTTTTGCACCTGGATTTGTGTCCTCCTCTTCACTTGTCCCATCTACGTCATCTTGGATTGAACCCATCTTTATCAACCTCTCCTCCAACTCTCTCATTTTTCCAAGCATTTCATTCTTCATTTCTTCCAGTTTCCTGAAGAAATGTTTCTTCTTCACGATTGGCGGATCCTTCTCATCTGCACTGTTTTCCTTCTCAACCTTTTTGGTTGTTTTGACAATTACAGTATCACAGTCCTCTTCACTTTTTCTAATATCTTCTCTAATCTGAGAAATGTTTCTTCTTCACGATTGGCGGATCCTTCTCATCTGCACTGTTTTTCTTCTCAACCTTTTTGGTTGTTTTGACAATTGCAGTATCACAGTCCTCTTTTTCTCATATTTTCTCTAATCTGAGAAATGTTTCTTCTTCACGATTGGCGGATCCTTCTCATCTGCACTGTTTTCCTTTCAACCTTTTTGGTTGTTTTGACAATTGCAGTATCACAGTCCTTTTTCTAATATCTTCTCTAATCTTAGAAATGTTTATTCTTCACGATTGGCTGATCCTTCTCATCTGCACTGTTTTCCTTCTCAACCTTTCTGGTTGTTTTGACAATTGCAGTATCACAGTCCTCTTTCTCATATCTTCTCTAATCTGAGAAATGTTTCTTCTTCGCGATTGGCTGATCCTTCTCATCTGCACTGTTTTCCTTCAAGTTTTAGGTTGTAGTGCAGAAAGCAGTGCTTGTCTGCTTGGTCCCCTGTCAGTCTGCTTATCATAAATAATCCCCACCTCACTGAACACTCGATTGGGACCGAGGAAGGTGGGGGACAGAAACTTCTTTGCCAATGGAGCAAGTGATTGAAGTCTGTCGTCATTCTGCTTCCACCACTCCAAAGGCAAGCCGCTCTTTCTGTCAATGACAGGCTCTGTGAGGTAACGCTCCAACTCAATTTCAAAACTGCACTGGACTTCAGCCCTGCCCTCTTGGCTTCCAAGGATTCTAGCGTAGAGGCTGTCCACCGGACTGGGTGGCTGATTCATCTACTTGGACTCTTTGCTTTTTTGCACCTGGATTTGTGTCCTCCTCTTCACTTGTCCCATCTACGTCATCTTGGATTGAACCCATCTTTATCAACCTCTCCTCCAACTCTCTCATTTTTCCAAGCATTTCATTCTTCATTTCTTCCAGTTTCCTGAAGAAATGTTTCTTCACGATTGGCGGATCCTTCTCATCTGCACTGTTTTCCTTCTCAACCTTTTTGGTTGTTTTGACAATTGCAGTATCACAGTCCTCTTCACTTTTTCTAATATCTTCTCTAATCTGAGAAATGTTTCTTCTTCACGATTGGCGGATCCTTCTCATCTGCACTGTTTTCCTTCTCAACCTTTTTGGTTGTTTTGACAATTGCAGTATCACAGTCCTCTTTATCTCATATCTTCTCTAATCTGAGAAATGTTTCTTCTTCACGATTGGCGGATCCTTCTCATCTGCACTGTTTTCCTTCTCAACCGTTTTGGTTGTTTTGACAATTGCAGTATCACAGTCCTTTTTCTAATATCTTCTCTAATCTTAGAAATGTTTCTTCTTCACGATTGGCTGATCCTTCTCATCTGCACTGTTTTCCTTCTCAACCTTTCTGGTTGTTTTGACAATTGCAGTATCACAGTCCTCTTTCTCATATCTTCTCTAATCTGAGAAATGTTTCTTCTTCGCGATTGGCTGATCCTTCTCATCTGCACTGTTTTCCTTCTCAACCTTTTTGGTTGTTTTGACAATTGTAGTATCACAGTCCTTTTTCTAATATCTTCTCTAATCTTAGAAATGTTTCTTCTTCACGATTGGCTGATCCTTCTCATCTGCACTGTTTTCCTTCTCAACCTTTCTGGTTGTTTTGACAATTGCAGTATCACAGTCCTTTTTCTAATATCTTCTCTAATCTTAGAAATGTTTCTTCTTCACGATTGGCTGATCCTTCTCATCTGCACTGTTTTCCTTCTCAACCTTTCTGGTTGTTTTGACAATTGCAGTATCACAGTCTTCTTTCTCATATCTTCTCTAATCTGAGAAATGTTTCTTCTTCACGATTGGCTGATCCTTCTCATCTGCACTGTTTTCCTTCAAGTTTTAGGTTGTTGTGCAGAAAGCAGTGCTTGTCTGCTTGGTCCCCTGTCAGTCTGCTTATCATAAATAATCCCCACCTCACTGAACACTCGATTGGGACCGAGGAAGGTGGGGGACAGAAACTTCTTTGCCAATGGAGCAAGTGATTGAAGTCTGTCGTCATTCTGCTTCCACCACTCCAAAGGCAAGCCGCTCTTTCTGTCAATGACAGGCTCTGTGAGGTAACGCTCCAACTCAATTTCAAAACTGCACTGGACTTCAGCCCTGCCCTCTTGGCTTCCAAGGATTCTAGCGTAGAGGCTGTCCACCGGACTGGGTGGCTGATTCATCTACTCGGACTCTTTGCTTTTTTGCACCTGGATTTGTGTCCTCCTCTTCACTTGTCCCATCTACGTCATCTTGGATTGAACCCATCTTTATCAACCTCTCCTCCAACTCTCTCATTTTTCCAAGCATTTCATTCTTCATTTCTTCCAGTTTCCTGAAGAAATGTTTCTTCACGATTGGCGGATCCTTCTCATCTGCACTGTTTTCCTTCTCAACCTTTTTGGTTGTTTTGACAATTGCAGTATCACAGTCCTTTTTCTAATATCTTCTCTAATCTTAGAAATGTTTCTTCTTCACGATTGGCTGATCCTTCTCATCTGCACTGTTTTCCTTCTCAACCTTTCTGGTTGTTTTGACAATTGCAGTATCACAGTCCTCTTTTTCTCATATCTTCTCTAATCTGAGAAATGTTTCTTCTTCACGATTGGCGGATCCTTCTCATCTGCACTGTTTTCCTTCTCAACCTTTTTGGTTGTTTTGACAATTGCAGTATCACAGTCCTCTTCACTTTTTCTAATATCTTCTCTAATCTGAGAAATGTTTCTTCTTCGCGATTGGCTGATCCTTCTCATCTGCACTGTTTTCCTTCTCAACCTTTTTGGTTGTTTTGACAATTGCAGTATCACAGTCCTTTTCACTTTTTCTAATATCTTCTCTAATCTGAGAAATGTTTCTTCTTCACGATTGGCGGATCCTTTTCATCTGCACTGTTTTCCTTCTCAACCTTTTTGGTTGTTTTGACAATTGCAGTATCACAGTCCTCTTTTTCTCATATCTTCTCTAATCTGAGAAATGTTTCTTCTTCACGATTGGCGGATCCTTCTCATCTGCACTGTTTTCCTTCTCAACCTTTCTGGTTGTTTTGACAATTGCAGTATCACAGTCCTCTTTCTCATATCTTCTCTAATCTGAGAAATGTTTCTTCTTCACGATTGGCTGATCCTTCTCATCTGCACTGTTTTCCTTCAAGTTTTAGGTTGTAGTGCAGAAAGCAGTGCTTGTCTGCTTGGTCCCCTGTCAGTCTGCTTATCATAAATAATTCCCACCTCACTGAACACTCGATTGGGACCAAGGAAGGTGGGGGACAGAAACTTCTTTGCCAGTGGAGCAAGTGATTTGAAGTCTCTCGTCATTCTGCTTCCACCACTCCAAAGGCAAGCCGCTCTTTCTGTCAATGACAGGCTCGGTGAGGTAACGCTCCAACTCAATTTCAAAACTGCACTGGACTTCAGCCCTGCCCTCTTGGCTTCCAAGGATTCTAGCGTAGAGGCTGTCCACCAGACTGGGTGGCTGATTCATCTACTTGGACTCTTTGCTTTTTTGCACCTGGATTTGTGTCCTCCTCTTCACTTGTCCCATCTACGTCATCTTGGATCGAATCCATCTTTATCACCCTCTCCTCCAACTCTCTCATTTTTCCAAGCATTTCATTCTTCATTTCTTCCAGTTTCCTGAAGAAATGTTTCTTCACGATTGGCGGATCCTTCTCATCTGCACTGTTTTCCTTCTCAACCTTTTTGGTTGTTTTGACAATTGCAGTATCACAGTCCTCTTCACTTTTTCTAATATATTCTCTAATCTGAGAAATGTTTCTTCTTCACGATTGGCGGATCCTTCTCATCTGCACTGTTTTCCTTCTCAACCTTTTTGGTTGTTTTGACAATTGCAGTATCACAGTCCTCTTCACTTTTTCTAATATCTTCTCTAATCTGAGAAATGTTTCTTCTTCACGATTGGCGGATCCTTCTCATCTGCACTGTTTTCCTTTCAACCTTTTTGGTTGTTTTGACAATTGCAGTATCACAGTCCTCTTCACTTTTTCTAATATCTTCTCTAATCTGAGAAATGTTTCTTCTTCACGATTGGCGGATCCTTCTCATCTGCACTGTTTTCCTTCTCAACCTTTTTGGTTGTTTTGACAATTGCAGTATCACAGTCCTTTTTCTAATATCTTCTCTAATCTTAGAAATGTTTATTCTTCACGATTGGCTGATCCTTCTCATCTGCACTGTTTTCCTTCTCAACCTTTCTGGTTGTTTTGACAATTGCAGTATCACAGTCCTCTTTCTCATATCTTCTCTAATCTGAGAAATGTTTCTTCTTCACGATTGGCTGATCCTTCTCATCTGCACTGTTTTCCTTCAAGTTTTAGGTTGTAGTGCAGAAAGCAGTGCTTGTCTGCTTGGTCCCCTGTCAGTCTGCTTATCATAAATAATTCCCACCTCACTGAACACTCGATTGGGACCGAGGAAGGTGGGGGACAGAAACTTCTTTGCCAGTGGAGCAAGTGATTTGAAGTCTCTCGTCATTCTGCTTCCACCACTCCAAAGGCAAGCCGCTCTTTCTGTCAATGACAGGCTCGGTGAGGTAACGCTCCAACTCAATTTCAAAACTGCACTGGACTTCAGCCCTGCCCTCTTGGCTTCCAAGGATTCTAGCGTAGAGGCTGTCCACCAGACTGGGTGGCTGATTCATCTACTTGGACTCTTTGCTTTTTTGCACCTGGATTTGTGTCCTCCTCTTCACTTGTCCCATCTACGTCATCTTGGATCGAATCCATCTTTATCATCCTCTCCTCCAACTCTCTCATTTTTCCAAGCATTTCATTCTTCATTTCTTCCAGTTTCCTGAAGAAATGTTTCTTCACGATTGGCGGATCCTTCTCATCTGCACTGTTTTCCTTCTCAACCTTTTTGGTTGTTTTGACAATTGCAGTATCACAGTCCTTTTCACTTTTTCTAATATCTTCTCTAATCTGAGAAATGTTTCTTCTTCACGATTGGCGGATCCTTCTCATCTGCACTGTTTTCCTTCTCAACCTTTTTGGTTGTTTTGACAATTGCAGTATCACAGTCCTCTTCACTTTTTCTAATATCTTCTCTAATCTGAGAAATGTTTCTTCTTCACGATTGGCGGATCCTTCTCATCTGCACTGTTTTCCTTTCAACCTTTTTGGTTGTTTTGACAATTGCAGTATCACAGTCCTCTTCACTTTTTCTAATATCTTCTCTAATCTGAGAAATGTTTCTTCTTCACGATTGGCGGATCCTTCTCATCTGCACTGTTTTCCTTCTCAACCTTTTTGGTTGTTTTGACAATTGCAGTATCACAGTCCTTTTTCTAATATCTTCTCTAATCTTAGAAATGTTTCTTCTTCACGATTGGCTGATCCTTCTCATCTGCACTGTTTTCCTTCTCAACCTTTCTGGTTGTTTTGACAATTGCAGTATCACAGTCCTCTTTCTCATATCTTCTCTAATCTGAGAAATGTTTCTTCTTCACGATTGGCTGATCCTTCTCATCTGCACTGTTTTCCTTCAAGTTTTAGGTTGTAGTGCAGAAAGCAGTGCTTGTCTGCTTGGTCCCCTGTCAGTCTGCTTATCATAAATAATCCCCACCTCACTGAACACTCGATTGGGACCGAGGAAGGTGGGGGACAGAAACTTCTTTGCCAATGGAGCAAGTGATTGAAGTCTGTCGTCATTCTGCTTCCACCACTCCAAAGGCAAGCCGCTCTTTCTGTCAATGACAGGCTCTGTGAGGTAACGCTCCAACTCAATTTCAAAACTGCACTGGACTTCAGCCCTGCCCTCTTGGCTTCCAAGGATTCTAGCGTAGAGGCTGTCCACCGGACTGGGTGGCTGATTCATCTACTTGGACTCTTTGCTTTTTTGCACCTGGATTTGTGTCCTCCTCTTCACTTGTCCCATCTACGTCATCTTGGATTGAACCCATCTTTATCAACCTCTCCTCCAACTCTCTCATTTTTCCAAGCATTTCATTCTTCATTTCTTCCAGTTTCCTGAAGAAATGTTTCTTCACGATTGGCGGATCCTTCTCATCTGCACTGTTTTCCTTCTCAACCTTTTTGGTTGTTTTGACAATTGCAGTATCACAGTCCTTTTCACTTTTTCTAATATCTTCTCTAATCTGAGAAATGTTTCTTCTTCACGATTGGCGGATCCTTCTCATCTGCACTGTTTTCCTTCTCAACCTTTTTGGTTGTTTTGACAATTGCAGTATCACAGTCCTTTTTCTAATATCTTCTCTAATCTTAGAAATGTTTCTTCTTCACGATTGGCTGATCCTTCTCATCTGCACTGTTTTCCTTCTCAACCTTTCTGGTTGTTTTGACAATTGCAGTATCACAGTCCTCTTTCTCATATCTTCTCTAATCTGAGAAATGTTTCTTCTTCACGATTGGCGGATCCTTCTCATCTGCACTGTTTTCCTTCTCAACCTTTTTGGTTGTTTTGACAATTGCAGTATCACAGTCCTCTTCACTTTTTCTAATATATTCTCTAATCTGAGAAATGTTTCTTCTTCACGATTGGCGGATCCTTCTCATCTGCACTGTTTTCCTTCTCAACCTTTTTGGTTGTTTTGACAATTGCAGTATCACAGTCCTCTTCACTTTTTCTAATATCTTCTTTAACCTGTCTAGGATCAGCGTGGCGCTAGCGGCACTCCCCCCCCCCCCCCACTGAAAAACCAGTGCCGCGAAATTCAAAAAAAATATTTTTTTAAATATTTAACTTTCACACATTAAAGTCCAATACAGCTAATGAAAGACACAGATCTTATGAATCCAGTCAACATTTCCGATTTTTAAAATGTTTTACAGGGAAGACACAATATGTAAAGATGTACATCTATTACCTAAAAACACATTAGCATATTCCACCATCTTTTATTTGTCCACCAACACCAGTAGCCATCACCAATTCGGCTAAACTAAGATATTTATAGCCCCTAACCAACAAAAAAACTCATTAGATGACAGTCTGATAACATATTTATGGTATGGGATAGGTTTTGTTAGAAAAAAGTGCATATTTCAGGTATATGGCATAGTTTACAATTGCACCCACCATCACAAATGGACTAGAATAATTACAATGAGCAACGTGTTTACCTAACTACTAATCATCAAACATTTCGTAAAAATACACAGCATACACGAATCGAAAGACACAGATCCTGTGAATACAGACAATATTTCAGATTTTCTAAGTGTCTTACAGCGAAAACACAATAAATCGTTATATTAGCTTAGCACATAGCAATTAGCAGCCCAGCATTGATTCTAGCCAAAGTGAGCGATAAAAGTCAACATCGCCAAAAGATATTAATTTTTTCACTAACCTTCTCAGAATTCTTCCGATGACACTCCTGTAACATCACATTACAACATGCATATACAGTTTGATCGAAAATGTTTATATTTAGCCACCAAAATCATGGTTAGACAATGTGAAATGTAGACAAGCTGGTAAAGAAAACGTCCTTGCGCCACTTAGACAGTGATCTACTCTTATACATAAATACTCATAAACGTGACTAAAAAATATAGGGTGGACAGGGATTGATAGACAATTTAATTCTTAATACAATTGCGTTATTACATTTTTTAATTTATCCTTACTTTTCAATACAGTTTGCGCCAAGCGAAGCTACGTCAAAAAACATGGCGTCCTAAGCCACTAAAATGTTTCGACAGAAACACGATTTATCATAATAAAAATGTCCTACCTTGAGCTGTTCTTCCATCAGTATCTTGGGCAAAGGATCCTTTCTTGGGAGAAATCGTCTTTTGGTGGAAAGCTGTCCTCTTGCCATGTGGAAATGTCAACTACGTTCGGGATGAACTGAAAAGCGTGTCCAACTTTTCACATCGTTGCAAAAATAAATGTCCCAAAATCGCACTAAACGGATATAAATTGCTATAAAACGCTTTAAATTAACTACTTTGTGATGTTTGTAACTCCTATAACGAGTGAAAAGATGACCGGAGAAATATAACAGGCTAAACTAACGCTTGGAACAGGAGAGGGTCGGTGTCTTCCACGCGCGTTACGCAGCAAGAAAAGACTTGCTAGCTAAAGGTTTTTTTCATTTGTAGGGCCTGTGAACGAGCAATCGAGCCCGTTGGAATCGTCATCACGTAAAGGCATCCAGGGGAAGACGTAAGAAGTGTCCGTATAGTCATAGCAACGACAGTGCCCGTTTAAATGACTTCAGAAAAGTGGCCAACGTTTCTCAAATCTGACTCCATGTCAGGGAAATTGCTGTAGAATGGGCTCTGTTCCACTTAGAGACAAAATTTCAACTCCTATAGAAACTATAGACTGTTTTCTATCCAATAATAATAATAATATGCATATTGTACGATCAAGGATTTTGTGGGAAGCCGTTTAAAAAATTAGCCACATTAGCATAAATAGTCTAAACAGCGCCCCCATCCCCAACAGGCTAATCTGAGAAATGTTTCTTCTTCACGATTGGCGGATCCTTCTCATCTGCACTG
>NW_026602676.1:0-13054 GCF_029448725.1 Salvelinus fontinalis
TGTAGGGTCTAGTTACTCCTCAGTAGTAACCTGTGTGTAATGTCTGTAGGGGTCCAGTTACTCCTCAGTAGTAACCTGTGTGTAATGTCTGTAGGTGGTCCAGTTACTCCTCAGTAGTAACCTGTGTGTAATGTCTGTAGGTGGTCCAGCTACTCCTCAGTAGTAACCTGTGTGTAATGTCTGTAGGTGGTCTAGTTACTCCTCAGTAGTAACCTGTGTGTAATGTCTGTAGGTGGTCCAGTTACTCCTTAGTAGTAACCTGTGTGTAATGTCTGTAGGTGGTCTAGCTACTCCTCAGTAGTAACCTGTGTGTAATGTCTGTAGGTGGTCTAGTTACTCCTCAGTAGTAACCTGTGTGTAATGTCTGTAGGTGGTCCAGTTACTCCTCAGTAGTAACCTGTGTGTAATGTCTGTAGGTGGTCCAGTTACTCCTCAGTAGTAACCTGTGTGTAATGTCTGTAGGTGGTCCAGTTACTCCTCAGTAGTAACCTGTGTGTAATGTCTGTAGGTGGTCTAGTTACTCCTCAGTAGTAACCTGTGTGTAATGTCTGTAGGTGGTCTAGTTATTCCTCAGTAGTAACCTGTGTGTAATGTCTGTAGGGGTCTAGTTACTCCTCAGTAGTAACCTGTGTGTAATGTCTGTAGGTGGTCCAGTTACTCCTCAGTAGTAACCTGTGTGTAATGTCTGTAGGGGTCTAGTTACTCCTCAGTAGTAACCTGTGTGTAATGTCTGTAGGGGTCTAGTTACTCCCCAGTAGTAACCTGTGTGTAATGTCTGTAGGGGTCTAGTTACTCCTCAGTAGTAACCTGTGTGTAATGTCTGTAGGGGTCTAGTTACTCCTCAGTAGTAACCTGTGTGTAATGTCTGTAGGGGTCTAGTTACTCCTCAGTAGTAACCTGTGTGTAATGTCTGTAGGGGTCTAGTTACTCCTCAGTAGTAACCTGTGTGTAATGTCTGTAGGGGTCTAGTTACTCCTCAGTAGTAACCTGTGTGTAATGTCTGTAGGGGTCTAGTTACTCCTCAGTAGTAACCTGTGTGTAATGTCTGTAGGTGGTCTAGTTACTCCTCAGTAGTAACCTGTGTGTAATGTCTGTAGGGGTCTAGTTACTCCTCAGTAGTAACCTGTGTGTAATGTCTGTAGGGGTCTAGTTACTCCTCAGTAGTAACCTGTGTGTAATGTCTGTAGGGGTCCAGTTACTCCTCAGTAGTAACCTGTGTGTAATGTCTGTAGGTGGTCCAGTTACTCCTCAGTAGTAACCTGTGTGTAATTTCTGTAGGTGGTCTAGCTACTCCTCAGTAGTAACCTGTGTGTAATGGCTGTAGGTGGTCTAGTTACCCCTCAGTAGTAACCTGTGTGTAATGTCTGTAGGTGGTCCAGTTACTCCTCAGTAGTAACCTGTGTGTAATGTCTGTAGGTGGTCCAGCTACTCCTCAGTAGTAACCTGTGTGTAATGTCTGTAGGATGTCTAGTTACTCCTCAGTAGTAACCTGTGTGTAATGTCTGTAGGTGGTCTAGTTATTCCTCAGTAGTAACCTGTGTGTAATGTCTGTAGGGGTCTAGTTACTCCTCAGTAGTAACCTGTGTGTAATGTCTGTAGGGGTCTAGTTACTCCTCAGTAGTAACCTGTGTGTAATGTCTGTAGGGGTCCAGTTACTCCTCAGTAGTAACCTGTGTGTAATGTCTGTAGGTGGTCCAGTTACTCAGTAGTAACCTGTGTGTAATGTCTGTAGGTGGTCCAGCTACTCCTCAGTAGTAACCTGTGTGTAATGTCTGTAGGTGGTCCAGTTACTCCTCAGTAGTAACCTGTGTGTAATGTCTGTAGGTGGTCCAGTTACTCCTCAGTAGTAACCTGTGTGTAATGTCTGTAGGTGGTCTAGTTACTCCTCAGTAGTAACCTGTGTGTAATGTCTGTAGGTGGTCTAGTTACTCCTCAGTAGTAACCTGTGTGTAATGTCTGTAGGTGGTCTAGTTACTCCTCAGTAGTAACCTGTGTGTAATGTCTGTAGGTGGTCCAGTTATTCCTCAGTTGTAACCTGTGTGTAATGTCTGTAGGTGGTCCAGCTACTCCTCAGTAGTAACCTGTGTGTAATGTCTGTAGGTGGTCTAGTTATTCCTCAGTAGTAACCTGTGTGTAATGTCTGTAGGGGGTCTAGTTACTCCTCAGTAGTAACCTGTGTGTAATGTCTGTAGGTGGTCCAGTTACTCCTCAGTAGTAACCTGTATGTAATGTCTGTAGGTGGTCTAGTTACTCCTCAGTAGTAACCTGTGTGTAATGTCTGTAGGTGGTCTAGTTATTCCTCAGTAGTAACCTGTGTGTAATGTCTGTAGGGGTCTAGTTACTCCTCAGTAGTAACCTGTGTGTAATGTCTGTAGGGGTCTAGTTACTCCTCAGTAGTAACCTGTGTGTAATGTCTGTAGGGGTCCAGTTACTCCTCAGTAGTAACCTGTGTGTAATGTCTGTAGGTGGTCCAGTTACTCCTCAGTAGTAACCTGTGTGTAATGTCTGTAGGTGGTCCAGCTACTCCTCAGTAGTAACCTGTGTGTAATGTCTGTAGGTGGTCTAGTTACTCCTCAGTAGTAACCTGTGTGTAATGTCTGTAGGTGGTCCAGTTACTCCTTAGTAGTAACCTGTGTGTAATGTCTGTAGGTGGTCTAGCTACTCCTCAGTAGTAACCTGTGTGTAATGTCTGTAGGTGGTCTAGTTACTCCTCAGTAGTAACCTGTGTGTAATGTCTGTAGGTGGTCCAGTTACTCCTCAGTAGTAACCTGTGTGTAATGTCTGTAGGTGGTCCAGTTACTCCTCAGTAGTAACCTGTGTGTAATGTCTGTAGGTGGTCCAGTTACTCCTCAGTAGTAACCTGTGTGTAATGTCTGTAGGTGGTCTAGTTACTCCTCAGTAGTAACCTGTGTGTAATGTCTGTAGGTGGTCCAGTTACTCCTCAGTAGTAACCTTTGTGTAATGTCTGTAGGTGGTCTAGTTACTCCTCAGTAGTAACCTGTGTGTAATGTCTGTAGGTGGTCCAGTTATTCCTCAGTAGTAACCTGTGTGTAATGTCTGTAGGTGGTCTAGTTACTCCTCAGTAGTAACCTGTGTGTAATGTCTGTAGGTGGTCCAGTTACTCCTCAGTAGTAACCTGTGTGTAATGTCTGTAGGGGTCCAGTTACTCCTCAGTAGTAATATGTGTGTAATGTCTGTAGGGGGTCCAGTTACTCCTCAGTAGTAACCTGTGTGTAATGTCTGTAGGTGGTCCAGTTACTCCTCAGTAGTAACCTGTGTGTAATGTCTGTAGGTGGTCTAGTTACTCCTCAGTAGTAACCTGTGTGTAATGTCTGTAGGTGGTCTAGTTATTCCTCAGTAGTAACCTGTGTGTAATGTCTGTAGGGGTCTAGTTACTCCTCAATAGTAACCTGTGTGTAATGTCTGTAGGTGGTCCAGTTACTCCTCAGTAGTAACCTGTGTGTAATGTCTGTAGGGGTCTAGTTACTCCTCAGTAGTAACCTGTGTGTAATGTCTGTAGGGGTCTAGTTACTCCCCAGTAGTAACCTGTGTGTAATGTCTGTAGGGGTCTAGTTACTCCTCAGTAGTAACCTGTGTGTAATGTCTGTAGGGGTCTAGTTACTCCTCAGTAGTAACCTGTGTGTAATGTCTGTAGGGGTCTAGTTACTCCTCAGTAGTAACCTGTGTGTAATGTCTGTAGGGGTCTAGTTACTCCTCAGTAGTAACCTGTGTGTAATGTCTGTAGGGGTCTAGTTACTCCTCAGTAGTAACCTGTGTGTAATGTCTGTAGGGGTCTAGTTACTCCTCAGTAGTAACCTGTGTGTAATGTCTGTAGGTGGTCTAGTTACTCCTCAGTAGTAACCTGTGTGTAATGTCTGTAGGGGTCTAGTTACTCCTCAGTAGTAACCTGTGTGTAATGTCTGTAGGGGTCTAGTTACTCCTCAGTAGTAACCTGTGTGTAATGTCTGTAGGGGTCCAGTTACTCCTCAGTAGTAACCTGTGTGTAATGTCTGTAGGTGGTCCAGTTACTCCTCAGTAGTAACCTGTGTGTAATTTCTGTAGGTGGTCCAGCTACTCCTCAGTAGTAACCTGTGTGTAATGGCTGCAGGTGGTCTAGTTACCCCTCAGTAGTAACCTGTGTGTAATGTCTGTAGGTGGTCCAGTTACTCCTCAGTAGTAACCTGTGTGTAATGTCTGTAGGTGGTCCAGCTACTCCTCAGTAGTAACCTGTGTGTAATGTCTGTAGGATGTCTAGTTACTCCTCAGTAGTAACCTGTGTGTAATGTCTGTAGGTGGTCTAGTTATTCCTCAGTAGTAACCTGTGTGTAATGTCTGTAGGGGACTAGTTACTCCTCAGTAGTAACCTGTGTGTAATGTCTGTAGGGGTCTAGTTACTCCTCAGTAGTAACCTGTGTGTAATGTCTGTAGGGGTCCAGTTACTCCTCAGTAGTAACCTGTGTGTAATGTCTGTAGGTGGTCCAGTTACTCAGTAGTAACCTGTGTGTAATGTCTGTAGGTGGTCCAGCTACTCCTCAGTAGTAACCTGTGTGTAATGTCTGTAGGTGGTCTAGTTACTCCTCAGTAGTAACCTGTGTGTAATGTCTGTAGGTGGTCCAGTTATTCCTCAGTAGTAACCTGTGTGTAATGTCTGTAGGGGGTCTAGTTACTCCTCAGTAGTAACCTGTGTGTAATGTCTGTAGGTGGTCTAGTTATTCCTCAGTAGTAACCTGTGTGTAATGTCTGTAGGTGGTCTAGTTATTCCTCAGTAGTAACCTGTGTGTAATGTCTGTAGGGGTCTAGTTACTCCTCAGTAGTAACCTGTGTGTAATGTCTGTAGGGGTCTAGTTACTCCTCAGTAGTAACCTGTGTGTAATGTCTGTAGGTGGTCCAGTTACTCCTCAGTAGTAACCTGTGTGTAATGTCTGTAGGTGGTCTAGTTACTCCTCAGTAGTAACCTGTGTGTAATGTCTGTAGGTGGTCCAGTTACTCCTCAGTAGTAACCTGTGTGTAATGTCTGTAGGGAGTCCAGTTACTCCTCAGTAGTAACCTGTGTGTAATGTCTGTAGGTGGTCCAGTTACTCCTCAGTAGTAACCTGTGTGTAATGTCTGTAGGTGGTCCAGTTACTCCTCAGTAGTAATATGTGTGTAATGTCTGTAGGGAGTCCAGTTACTCCTCAGTAGTAACCTGTGTGTAATGTCTGTAGGTGGTCCAGTTACTCCTCAGTAGTAACCTGTGTGTAATGTCTGTAGGTGGTCTAGTTACTCCTCAGTAGTAACCTGTGTGTAATGTCTGTAGGTGGTCTAGTTATTCCTCAGTAGTAACCTGTGTGTAATGTCTGTAGGGGTCTAGTTACTCCTCAATAGTAACCTGTGTGTAATGTCTGTAGGTGGTCCAGTTACTCCTCAGTAGTAACCTGTGTGTAATGTCTGTAGGGGTCTAGTTACTCCTCAGTAGTAACCTGTGTGTAATGTCTGTAGGGGTCTAGTTACTCCCCAGTAGTAACCTGTGTGTAATGTCTGTAGGGGTCTAGTTACTCCTCAGTAGTAACCTGTGTGTAATGTCTGTAGGGGTCTAGTTACTCCTCAGTAGTAACCTGTGTGTAATGTCTGTAGGGGTCTAGTTACTCCTCAGTAGTAACCTGTGTGTAATGTCTGTAGGGGTCTAGTTACTCCTCAGTAGTAACCTGTGTGTAATGTCTGTAGGGGTCTAGTTACTCCTCAGTAGTAACCTGTGTGTAATGTCTGTAGGGGTCTAGTTACTCCTCAGTAGTAACCTGTGTGTAATGTCTGTAGGTGGTCTAGTTACTCCTCAGTAGTAACCTGTGTGTAATGTCTGTAGGGGTCTAGTTACTCCTCAGTAGTAACCTGTGTGTAATGTCTGTAGGGGTCTAGTTACTCCTCAGTAGTAACCTGTGTGTAATGTCTGTAGGGGTCCAGTTACTCCTCAGTAGTAACCTGTGTGTAATGTCTGTAGGTGGTCCAGTTACTCCTCAGTAGTAACCTGTGTGTAATTTCTGTAGGTGGTCCAGCTACTCCTCAGTAGTAACCTGTGTGTAATGGCTGCAGGTGGTCTAGTTACCCCTCAGTAGTAACCTGTGTGTAATGTCTGTAGGTGGTCCAGTTACTCCTCAGTAGTAACCTGTGTGTAATGTCTGTAGGTGGTCCAGCTACTCCTCAGTAGTAACCTGTGTGTAATGTCTGTAGGATGTCTAGTTACTCCTCAGTAGTAACCTGTGTGTAATGTCTGTAGGTGGTCTAGTTATTCCTCAGTAGTAACCTGTGTGTAATGTCTGTAGGGGTCTAGTTACTCCTCAGTAGTAACCTGTGTGTAATGTCTGTAGGGGTCTAGTTACTCCTCAGTAGTAACCTGTGTGTAATGTCTGTAGGGGTCTAGTTACTCCTCAGTAGTAACCTGTGTGTAATGTCTGTAGGGGTCCAGTTACTCCTCAGTAGTAATATGTGTGTAATGTCTGTAGGGAGTCCAGTTACTCCTCAGTAGTAACCTGTGTGTAATGTCTGTAGGTGGTCCAGTTACTCCTCAGTAGTAACCTGTGTGTAATGTCTGTAGGTGGTCTAGTTACTCCTCAGTAGTAACCTGTGTGTAATGTCTGTAGGTGGTCTAGTTATTCCTCAGTAGTAACCTGTGTGTAATGTCTGTAGGGGTCTAGTTACTCCTCAATAGTAACCTGTGTGTAATGTCTGTAGGTGGTCCAGTTACTCCTCAGTAGTAACCTGTGTGTAATGTCTGTAGGGGTCTAGTTACTCCTCAGTAGTAACCTGTGTGTAATGTCTGTAGGGGTCTAGTTACTCCCCAGTAGTAACCTGTGTGTAATGTCTGTAGGGGTCTAGTTACTCCTCAGTAGTAACCTGTGTGTAATGTCTGTAGGGGTCTAGTTACTCCTCAGTAGTAACCTGTGTGTAATGTCTGTAGGGGTCTAGTTACTCCTCAGTAGTAACCTGTGTGTAATGTCTGTAGGGGTCTAGTTACTCCTCAGTAGTAACCTGTGTGTAATGTCTGTAGGGGTCTAGTTACTCCTCAGTAGTAACCTGTGTGTAATGTCTGTAGGGGTCTAGTTACTCCTCAGTAGTAACCTGTGTGTAATGTCTGTAGGTGGTCTAGTTACTCCTCAGTAGTAACCTGTGTGTAATGTCTGTAGGGGTCTAGTTACTCCTCAGTAGTAACCTGTGTGTAATGTCTGTAGGGGTCTAGTTACTCCTCAGTAGTAACCTGTGTGTAATGTCTGTAGGGGTCCAGTTACTCCTCAGTAGTAACCTGTGTGTAATGTCTGTAGGTGGTCCAGTTACTCCTCAGTAGTAACCTGTGTGTAATTTCTGTAGGTGGTCCAGCTACTCCTCAGTAGTAACCTGTGTGTAATGGCTGCAGGTGGTCTAGTTACCCCTCAGTAGTAACCTGTGTGTAATGTCTGTAGGTGGTCCAGTTACTCCTCAGTAGTAACCTGTGTGTAATGTCTGTAGGTGGTCCAGCTACTCCTCAGTAGTAACCTGTGTGTAATGTCTGTAGGATGTCTAGTTACTCCTCAGTAGTAACCTGTGTGTAATGTCTGTAGGTGGTCTAGTTATTCCTCAGTAGTAACCTGTGTGTAATGTCTGTAGGGGTCTAGTTACTCCTCAGTAGTAACCTGTGTGTAATGTCTGTAGGGGTCTAGTTACTCCTCAGTAGTAACCTGTGTGTAATGTCTGTAGGGGTCCAGTTACTCCTCAGTAGTAACCTGTGTGTAATGTCTGTAGGTGGTCCAGTTACTCAGTAGTAACCTGTGTGTAATGTCTGTAGGTGGTCCAGCTACTCCTCAGTAGTAACCTGTGTGTAATGTCTGTAGGTGGTCTAGTTACTCCTTAGTAGTAACCTGTGTGTAATGTCTGTAGGATGTCTAGTTACTCCTCAGTAGTAACCTGTGTGTAATGTCTGTAGGTGGTCCAGTTACTCCTCAGTAGTAACCTGTGTGTAATGTCTGTAGGTGGTCCAGTTACTCCTCAGTAGTAACCTGTATGTAATGTCTGTAGGGGTCTAGTTACTCCTCAGTAGTAACCTGTGTGTAATGTCTGTAGGTGGTCCAGCTACTCCTCAGTAGTAACCTGTGTGTAATGTCTGTAGGTGGTCTAGTTACTCCTTAGTAGTAACCTGTGTGTAATGTCTGTAGGATGTCTAGTTACTCCTCAGTAGTAACCTGTGTGTAATGTCTGTAGGTGGTCCAGTTATTCCTCAGTAGTAACCTGTGTGTAATGTCTGTAGGGGGTCTAGTTACTCCTCAGTAGTAACCTGTGTGTAATGTCTGTAGGTGGTCCAGTTACTCCTCAGTAGTAACCTGTATGTAATGTCTGTAGGTGGTCTAGTTACTCCTCAGTAGTAACCTGTGTGTAATGTCTGTAGGTGGTCTAGTTATTCCTCAGTAGTAACCTGTGTGTAATGTCTGTAGGGGTCTAGTTACTCCTCAGTAGTAACCTGTGTGTAATGTCTGTAGGGGTCTAGTTACTCCTCAGTAGTAACCTGTGTGTAATGTCTGTAGGGGTACAGTTACTCCTCAGTAGTAACCTGTGTGTAATGTCTGTAGGTGGTCCAGTTACTCCTCAGTAGTAACCTGTGTGTAATGTCTGTAGGTGGTCCAGCTACTCCTCAGTAGTAACCTGTGTGTAATGTCTGTAGGTGGTCTAGTTACTCCTCAGTAGTAACCTGTGTGTAATGTCTGTAGGTGGTCCAGTTACTCCTCAGTAGTAACCTGTGTGTAATGTCTGTAGGTGGTCCAGTTACTCCTCAGTAGTAACCTGTGTGTAATGTCTGTAGGTGGTCTAGTTACTCCTCAGTAGTAACCTGTGTGTAATGTCTGTAGGTGGTCCAGTTACTCCTCAGTAGTAACCTGTGTGTAATGTCTGTAGGTGGTCTAGTTACTCCTCAGTAGTAACCTGTGTGTAATGTCTGTAGGTGGTCCAGTTACTCCTCAGTAGTAACCTGTGTGTAATGTCTGTAGGTGGTCCAGTTACTCCTCAGTAGTAATATGTGTGTAATGTCTGTAGGGGGTCCAGTTACTCCTCAGTAGTAACCTGTGTGTAATGTCTGTAGGTGGTCCAGTTACTCCTCAGTAGTAACCTGTGTGTAATGTCTGTAGGTGGTCTAGTTACTCCTCAGTATTAACCTGTGTGTAATGTCTGTAGGTGGTCTAGTTATTCCTCAGTAGTAACCTGTGTGTAATGTCTGTAGGGCTCTAGTTACTCCTCAGTAGTAACCTGTGTGTAATGTCTGTAGGTGGTCCAGTTACTCCTCAGTAGTAACCTGTGTGTAATGTCTGTAGGGGTCTAGTTACTCCTCAGTAGTAACCTGTGTGTAATGTCTGTAGGGGTCTAGTTACTCCCCAGTAGTAACCTGTGTGTAATGTCTGTAGGGGTCTAGTTACTCCTCAGTAGTAACCTGTGTGTAATGTCTGTAGGGGTCTAGTTACTCCTCAGTAGTAACCTGTGTGTAATGTCTGTAGGGGTCTAGTTACTCCTCAGTAGTAACCTGTGTGTAATGTCTGTAGGGGTCTAGTTACTCCTCAGTAGTAACCTGTGTGTAATGTCTGTAGGGGTCTAGTTACTCCTCAGTAGTAACCTGTGTGTAATGTCTGTAGGGGTCTAGTTACTCCTCAGTAGTAACCTGTGTGTAATGTCTTTAGGTGGTCTAGTTACTCCTCAGTAGTAACCTGTGTGTAATGTCTGTAGGGGTCTAGTTACTCCTCAGTAGTAACCTGTGTGTAATGTCTGTAGGGGTCTAGTTACTCCTCAGTAGTAACCTGTGTGTAATGTCTGTAGGGGTCCAGTTACTCCTCAGTAGTAACCTGTGTGTAATGTCTGTAGGTGGTCCAGTTACTCCTCAGTAGTAACCTGTGTGTAATTTCTGTAGGTGGTCCAGCTACTCCTCAGTAGTAACCTGTGTGTAATGTCTGTAGGTGGTCTAGTTACCCCTCAGTAGTAACCTGTGTGTAATGTCTGTAGGTGGTCCAGTTACTCCTCAGTAGTAACCTGTGTGTAATGTCTGTAGGTGGTCCAGCTACTCCTCAGTAGTAACCTGTGTGTAATGTCTGTAGGTGGTCTAGTTACTCCTCAGTAGTAACCTGTGTGTAATGTCTGTAGGTGGTCTAGTTATTCCTCAGTAGTAACCTGTGTGTAATGTCTGTAGGGGTCTAGTTACTCCTCAGTAGTAACCTGTGTGTAATGTCTGTAGGGGTCTAGTTACTCCTCAGTAGTAACCTGTGTGTAATGTCTGTAGGGGTCCAGTTACTCCTCAGTAGTAACCTGTGTGTAATGTCTGTAGGTGGTCCAATTACTCAGTAGTAACCTGTGTGTAATGTCTGTAGGTGGTCCAGCTACTCCTCAGTAGTAACCTGTGTGTAATGTCTGTAGGTGGTCTAGTTACTCCTCAGTAGTAACCTGTGTGTAATGTCTGTAGGTGGTCAAGTTACTCCTCAGTAGTAACCTGTGTGTAATGTCTGTAGGTGGTCCAGCTACTCCTCAGTAGTAACCTGTGTGTAATGTCTGTAGGTGGTCTAGTTACTCCTCAGTAGTAACCTGTGTGTAATGTCTGTAGGTGGTCTAGTTACTCCTCAGTAGTAACCTGTGTGTAATGTCTGTAGGTGGTCTAGTTACTCCTCGGTAGTAACCTGTGTGTAATGTCTGTAGGTGGTCTAGTTACTCCTCAGTAGTAACCTGTGTGTAATGTCTGTAGGGGGTCTAGTTACTCCTCAGTAGTAACCTGTGTGTAATGTCTGTAGGTGGTCCAGTTACTCCTCAGTAGTAACGTTTGTGCAGCGATGATCGAACCGAAGCCATCGAATCCCAACGGCGTCTCTCCTCTTCACCTGGCCGCCAAGAACGGACACATCGATGTCATACGGTCAGGACATGACATCGTCACTCTGACTTCATCATGACTCTGACATCATCATCACTCTGACATCACCATCACTCTGACATCACCACCACTCTGACATCATCATCACTCTGATATAATCAACCTTCTGACATCATCATCAGTCTGACATCATCATCATCACTCTGACATCATCACCACTCTGACATCATCATCACTCTGACATCATCATCACTCTGACATCATCATCATCACTCTGACATCATCATCATCACTCTGACATCATCATCACTCTGATATAATCAACCTTCTGACATCATCATCAGTCTGACATCATCATCACTCTGACATCACCATCACTCTGATATAATCACCCATCTGACATCATCACCACTCTGCCGTCATCATCACTCTGATATAATCCGCCTTCTGACATCATCACCACTCTGACATCATCACCACTCTGACATCATCACTGCTTTTATGTGTTTATGCGTCTCTGTGTGTGTGTGTGTGTGTGTGTGTGTGTGTGTGTGTGTGTGTGTGTGTGTGTGTGTGTGTGTGTGTGTGTGTGTGTGTGTGTCAGTCTGCTGATCCAAGCAGGTATAGACATCAACAGACAGTCAGAGTCGGGGACGGCGCTGCACCAGGCAGCTCTCTGTGGAAAGACTGAGGTGGTGCGACTCCTGTTGGATGTGAGTAGAGCTATAATTAACCCTGACCTCTAGCCCTGACCTCTAGCACTGGCCTCTAGCCCTGGCCTCTAGCCCTGACCTCTAGCACTGGCCTCTAGCCCTGGCCTCTAGCCCTGGCCTCTAATACTGACCTCTAGTCCTGACCTCTAGCGCTGACCTCTTGCCCTGGCCTCTAGCCCTGACCTCTAATCCTCTAGCCCTGACCTCTAGCCCTGGCCTCTAGCCCTGGCCTCTAGCCCTGGGCTCTAGCACTGACCTCTAGCCCTGGCCTCTAAACCTGACCTCTAGTCCTGACCTCTAGCCCTGACCTCTTGCCCTGACCTCTAGCCCTCTAGCCCTGACCTCTAGGCCTGACCTCTAGCCCTGACCACTAGCCCTGGCCTCTAGCCCTGGCCTCTAGCCCTGACCTCTAGCCCTGACCTCTAGCCCTGGCCTCTATTCCTGACCTCTAGCCCTGCCTTCTAGCCCTGGCCTCTTTTATTTATTAAATGTTTTTATTTAACCTTTATTTAATCAGGTAGGCCAGTGGTCCTAATAGTAACTAGAATTCATCTAGGTCCATTATGGGTTGTATCTCCAGTTTATGTGGTCCTAATAGTAACTAGAATTCATCTAGGTCCATTATGGGTTGTATCTCCAGTTCATGTGGTCCTAATAGTAACTAGAATTCATCTAGGTCCATTATGGGTTGTATCTCCAGTTCACGTGGTCCTAATAGTAACTAGAATTCATCTAGGTCCATTATGGGTTGTATCTCCAGTTCACGTGGTCCTAATAGTAACTAGAATTCATCTAGGTCCATTATGGGTTGTATCACCAGTTCATGTGGTCCTAATAGTAACTAGAATTCATCTAGGTCCATTATGGGTTGTATCTCCAGTTCACGTGGTCCTAATAGTAACTAGAATTCATCTAGGTCCATTATGGGTTGTATCTCCAGTTCATGTGGTCCTAATAGTAACTAGAATTCATCTAGGTCCATTATGGGTTGTATCTCCAGTTCATGTGGTCCTAATAGTAACTAGAATTCATCTAGGTCCATTATGTGTTGTATCTCCAGTTCATGTGGTCCTAATAGTAACTAGAATTCATCTAGGTCCATTATGGGTTGTATCTCCAGTTCATGTGGTCCTAATAGTAACTAGAATTCATCTAGGTCCATTATGGGTTGTATCTCCAGTTCATGTGGTCCTAATAGTAACTAGAATTCATCTAGGTCCATTATGGGTTGTATCTCCAGTTCATGTGGTCCTAATAGTAACTAGAATTCATCTAGGTCCATTATGGGTTGTATCTCCAGTTCATGTGGTCCTAATAGTAACTAGAATTCATCTAGGTCCATTATGGGTTGTATCTCCAGTTCACGTGGTCCTAATAGTAACTAGAATTCATCTAGGTCCATTATGGGTTGTATCTCCAGTTCATGTGGTCCTAATAGTAACTAGAATTCATCTAGGTCCATTATGGGTTGTATCTCCAGTTCACGTGGTCCTAATAGTAA
>NW_026602677.1:0-13053 GCF_029448725.1 Salvelinus fontinalis
CGCTTCGCCCTACTTTCACTTTGGATGTTTTTTTCCCCTTGCTTTTTTCTTTCCTTGACAACGGGAGGAATGTGTGTGTTGCACCGTTCCCGGAGGTACTGCAATACCGGGTCGATGCGTGGAGCGGACGGAGCAAGCCCCATTTCCGACTCCCTGTTCAAAAAATCCATTTAATATGTAGTCCCCCGATGGGGGACGTATCAGATATTAAACTGATAAGAACAGATTTTTTTTTTTTTTTTTTTTTAAACTGATAAGAACAGATTTTTTTTTTTATTCAAAGCTTTTATTCTTTCATACATTCAAACATTCAGTAAACAACTCAAAACTTCACAACTTTCCATAACAACCAAATATATCTTTCCATGCAGTTACTTATGTAGCCTTAAACCTCTCTCAGGGCTATCTCCCCACTCCTGCCCCACACCCAAGTCCATCACCCCGCCCTCCTCCGGTCCCCTGGCCGGTGACCCCACGTCCCCAAACAAATAACCCGTCCCCCCCTCCATTTCCCAACCCAGTGCCATAACCGGGAGGGCCAGCTCCTCCGGAGGTGAGAAAGAAAACAAAGGAGAGGAAGGAGAGGGAGCCCACACAGGTCCCGCCACTTCTCCCTCCCTCCCCTCACCCCCTCTCTCCCCCCCGCTTTCCAAAACCTTCACCTTCTTCTTCTTCTTATCCTTATACAACGGCACAGAGGAGCTGCTTTCCCTTGCCTTATCAGTCTCCCTGTATAAACCCCTCTCCCTCAACTTCTTTCCAAATTCCTTATCATATTTTTTTAGCACCCTCTCAAAATCCTCTTCCCCCAGCTCGTCAATCGCCTTCCTGCATTCTGCCCTAGCCCACTCATTTTCCCCTTTCTCCCATCCCGCTAACTGCCCTCTCACCCTTATCCTTTCTGTCATCCTCCCAATGAATATTCTTTCTTCCTCCTCTTTCCTCACCTCCACTGATTTCTCCACTCTACCCCCCTCCTCTATCCCCTTCCCCTTCCTTTTCTCTCCTTTTGCCTCCTCTCCCTCTCCTTCTTTCCCAGCCACCAATCCTTCCGTCCCGACCACATCTCCTTCCATCCCAACCACCTCTCCTTCTATCTCAAACACCACTCCTTCCCTCCCAGCCCCCACTCCATCTGTCCCGTCCACCACTCCTTCTGACACGGCCACCACCACTCCTTTTGTCTCGGCCACCACTCCCTCTGTCCCGTTCCTCTTCTTCTCTTTCTCCTCTTCTCTCTCTGACTTCTTTGGTACAGTTCCTTCCTCTCTGCCACCACCTTCTGCGCGCTCCTCTCCTCTTCTACCCCCATCCCCCGCTCTCGCTCCCCCCCCAGCTGCAGACGCGTATGACCTTCGCCTTGCCTGGCAATCTCGCCACAGGTGCTCCACCGAGCCACACCCGTGACACTTTTTAGGCTCACCACAATCCCTTGCCTCATGCTCACCCGACCCACAATACCTGCATTTTCTTTCGCCGCACGAGGCAAGGGTATGTCCATAGGCCATACAACGCCTGCAATACGGGGGCTGACGTGCGTAATACAACGTCCCCCTGTCAGCCCCCAGGGAGAACATCGCTGGGGGATGAAGGTAACCTCCCATACCTCCTGTATCTTCTCTTAGGAGAACCTGAAAACTTCTCCTCCCATCCCAAAATCCAAGGGTGTCCTTCATGAGCCTTGCTGAGGATATATTATCCATATATCTCCCCAGGTATGCCCTAATATCCTCTTCCTTCACAAAGGGATTATACATCCTTACTGTCACTATTCTGTAATTATTCTTTGCCAGATTTTTCACTTCGTAGTGACTCATGGGTCTTTCCTTTTCTAAAGCTCTCACCATCCGCATTACTTCCTCATGCTTCTTTTCTGTATGTAGCGTAACCTCATATGCTCTCTCCGCTTGATTCTCCTGGAGACAAAACACATCTTCCACTCCCAGCTTGAGCACCCCCATAAGCAGGGTCCTCCCAAACTCCTCTCTTCCAAAAGGCTCTGCTTCCTTTTCCCTCCAACCAAACCGCACCGTGTTTACGAGACCAATTCCCGGGACCGCCATGCTTTTTCCAGAACCACAAAAACACCTTTCCCGTATAAAATTCTCTCTCTTCACCAATAAACCAAAACGCTCTGTCACCACGCACCAGAAATTTTCCCACTCAAGGGACAACCCCTATCGCCTTCCTACTTCGACCTTCTGACTCAGCGAGCTCTGGGGCACCTCGGTACCAAGCTTGATCTGAGCCAAAAGGCCGAGAAGCGATAACCCACAAATGGTACCCTGCAGCCGCCGGGCACCCGGGGGTCTCGGCAGACTTTGGCGGTTTGGCAAAAGGTGGCTCCTCCCCCCCAGCCCCCCCTTCCCTGGCGACAGACAGGCTGGTGTTTTTTATTTCTTTTTAAAGTCGCCAATGCGTCTTGAAGTCACTAGCTCTTTACGCCGCCTAGTGCGACGACGACGACTATTTGTTCAAAGCCCGGCAAATACGCCAGTCGTCCGTCGGGCTTGCTTGAACTCAATTGCCCTTAGCGACTAGTCAAACGCATGAGCAACAAGTCTCTGCTGCGGCGGCGGCGGCGTCATCAACATCTCTGTCAATTTCTCTTGAAACAAGATATAGCGGGCTCTGCCAGAAGCAAAGCCCTTCCAAAAATACTTTGAACTCATAAGTGTTCCTCTCCACGGAAGTCTTTAGTAAAAGGCGAAAGGCTTGTGCGTAATGAAGAGAAACCAGAGTCGTGTGGAAGTCAGACGTCGGGGCCCGAGACACACTCTGTGCACTACTAGGCTGGGATCTCGCGGGTGGGTGGGTGGGTGGGTGGTCGGTCACCCAACCCACTCTGCCTACTTTTCCACGGCTGTGTGTGGGTAAAAAGTCACAGACAGACACAGACAGACACAGACAGACAGACAGACAGACAGACAGACAGACAGACACTCACTCACTATCCTGACCAACGTTTTTTTTTTTTTTTTTTTTTTTTTTTTTAAGTAAAATGGCGGGAAACGGGGGAACCCACGAAGAGCGCTTCGCCCTACTTTCACTTTGGATGTTTTTTTCCCCTTGCTTTTTTCTTTCCTTGACAACGGGAGGAATGTGTGTGTTGCACCGTTCCCGGAGGTACTGCAATACCGGGTCGATGCGTGGAGCGGACGGAGCAAGCCCCATTTCCGACTCCCTGTTCAAAAAATCCATTTAATATGTAGTCCCCCGATGGGGGACGTATCAGATATTAAACTGATAAGAACAGATACTACACTTGATCTTAGCCAAAAGGCCGAGAAGCGATAACCCACAAATGGTACCCTGCAGCCGCCGGGCACCCGGGGGTCTCGGCAGACTTTGGCGGTTTGGCAAAAGGTGGCTCCTCCCCCCCAGCCCCCCCTTCCCTGGCGACAGACAGGCTGGTGTTTTTTATTTCTTTTTAAAGTCGCCAATGCGTCTTGAAGTCACTAGCTCTTTACGCCGCCTAGTGCGACGACGACGACTATTTGTTCAAAGCCCGGCAAATACGCCAGTCGTCCGTCGGGCTTGCTTGAACTCAATTGCCCTTAGCGACTAGTCAAACGCATGAGCAACAAGTCTCTGCTGCGGCGGCGGCGGCGTCATCAACATCTCTGTCAATTTCTCTTGAAACAAGATATAGCGGGCTCTGCCAGAAGCAAAGCCCTTCCAAAAATACTTTGAACTCATAAGTGTTCCTCTCCACGGAAGTCTTTAGTAAAAGGCGAAAGGCTTGTGCGTAATGAAGAGAAACCAGAGTCGTGTGGAAGTCAGACGTCGGGGCCCGAGACACACTCTGTGCACTACTAGGCTGGGATCTCGCGGGTGGGTGGGTGGGTGGGTGGTCGGTCACCCAACCCACTCTGCCTACTTTTCCACGGCTGTGTGTGGGTAAAAAGTCACAGACAGACACAGACAGACACAGACAGACAGACAGACAGACAGACAGACAGACAGACACTCACTCACTATCCTGACCAACGTTTTTTTTTTTTTTTTTTTTTTTTTTTTTAAGTAAAATGGCGGGAAACGGGGGAACCCACGAAGAGCGCTTCGCCCTACTTTCACTTTGGATGTTTTTTTCCCCTTGCTTTTTTCTTTCCTTGACAACGGGAGGAATGTGTGTGTTGCACCGTTCCCGGAGGTACTGCAATACCGGGTCGATGCGTGGAGCGGACGGAGCAAGCCCCATTTCCGACTCCCTGTTCAAAAAATCCATTTAATATGTAGTCCCCCGATGGGGGACGTATCAGATATTAAACTGATAAGAACAGATACTACACTTGATCTTAGCCAAAAGGCCGAGAAGCGATAACCCACAAATGGTACCCTGCAGCCGCCGGGCACCCGGGGGTCTCGGCAGACTTTGGCGGTTTGGCAAAAGGTGGCTCCTCCCCCCCAGCCCCCCCTTCCCTGGCGACAGACAGGCTGGTGTTTTTTATTTCTTTTTAAAGTCGCCAATGCGTCTTGAAGTCACTAGCTCTTTACGCCGCCTAGTGCGACGACGACGACTATTTGTTCAAAGCCCGGCAAATACGCCAGTCGTCCGTCGGGCTTGCTTGAACTCAATTGCCCTTAGCGACTAGTCAAACGCATGAGCAACAAGTCTCTGCTGCGGCGGCGGCGGCGTCATCAACATCTCTGTCAATTTCTCTTGAAACAAGATATAGCGGGCTCTGCCAGAAGCAAAGCCCTTCCAAAAATACTTTGAACTCATAAGTGTTCCTCTCCACGGAAGTCTTTAGTAAAAGGCGAAAGGCTTGTGCGTAATGAAGAGAAACCAGAGTCGTGTGGAAGTCAGACGTCGGGGCCCGAGACACACTCTGTGCACTACTAGGCTGGGATCTCGCGGGTGGGTGGGTGGGTGGGTGGTCGGTCACCCAACCCACTCTGCCTACTTTTCCACGGCTGTGTGTGGGTAAAAAGTCACAGACAGACACAGACAGACACAGACAGACAGACAGACAGACAGACAGACAGACAGACACTCACTCACTATCCTGACCAACGTTTTTTTTTTTTTTTTTTTTTTTTTTTTTAAGTAAAATGGCGGGAAACGGGGGAACCCACGAAGAGCGCTTCGCCCTACTTTCACTTTGGATGTTTTTTTCCCCTTGCTTTTTTCTTTCCTTGACAACGGGAGGAATGTGTGTGTTGCACCGTTCCCGGAGGTACTGCAATACCGGGTCGATGCGTGGAGCGGACGGAGCAAGCCCCATTTCCGACTCCCTGTTCAAAAAATCCATTTAATATGTAGTCCCCCGATGGGGGACGTATCAGATATTAAACTGATAAGAACAGATACTACACTTGATCTTAGCCAAAAGGCCGAGAAGCGATAACCCACAAATGGTACCCTGCAGCCGCCGGGCACCCGGGGGTCTCGGCAGACTTTGGCGGTTTGGCAAAAGGTGGCTCCTCCCCCCCAGCCCCCCCTTCCCTGGCGACAGACAGGCTGGTGTTTTTTATTTCTTTTTAAAGTCGCCAATGCGTCTTGAAGTCACTAGCTCTTTACGCCGCCTAGTGCGACGACGACGACTATTTGTTCAAAGCCCGGCAAATACGCCAGTCGTCCGTCGGGCTTGCTTGAACTCAATTGCCCTTAGCGACTAGTCAAACGCATGAGCAACAAGTCTCTGCTGCGGCGGCGGCGGCGTCATCAACATCTCTGTCAATTTCTCTTGAAACAAGATATAGCGGGCTCTGCCAGAAGCAAAGCCCTTCCAAAAATACTTTGAACTCATAAGTGTTCCTCTCCACGGAAGTCTTTAGTAAAAGGCGAAAGGCTTGTGCGTAATGAAGAGAAACCAGAGTCGTGTGGAAGTCAGACGTCGGGGCCCGAGACACACTCTGTGCACTACTAGGCTGGGATCTCGCGGGTGGGTGGGTGGGTGGGTGGTCGGTCACCCAACCCACTCTGCCTACTTTTCCACGGCTGTGTGTGGGTAAAAAGTCACAGACAGACACAGACAGACACAGACAGACAGACAGACAGACAGACAGACAGACAGACACTCACTCACTATCCTGACCAACGTTTTTTTTTTTTTTTTTTTTTTTTTTTTTAAGTAAAATGGCGGGAAACGGGGGAACCCACGAAGAGCGCTTCGCCCTACTTTCACTTTGGATGTTTTTTTCCCCTTGCTTTTTTCTTTCCTTGACAACGGGAGGAATGTGTGTGTTGCACCGTTCCCGGAGGTACTGCAATACCGGGTCGATGCGTGGAGCGGACGGAGCAAGCCCCATTTCCGACTCCCTGTTCAAAAAATCCATTTAATATGTAGTCCCCCGATGGGGGACGTATCAGATATTAAACTGATAAGAACAGATGATGATTAAAAGATTTTATTTCTATTCACAAACACAAGCATAATAAACAACACCATCAACAATGTTGACATCATCAATACCAATAGCTCATCTATACTAACAAATTCAATCCTAGGCATTTGGAATTACAACACAAATGACACTCCAAATTATAAACAGGGGAAAAATCCCTTCTCCCTCAAAACTCACAATCTTCATAACACATAACCATAATAAACAAACCATCATCAATCATAATCATCAATACCAAATTTTCACAGCACAAGGCATTGGAAATTATAACAGAAATTAAAAACTCAAAATAATTTCTCAGGGGAGCACCTTCCCTCCCCCTCAATACTCACATTAAATACATGCCTAAGTCCCTATCTCCACATACCTAATCTATTCCCTTTACCACAGTCCTAAACCCCCCTTCCATCTCTCCCTGGCAGCATGCTGCCCCCACTTCCTCTCCTCCCTCTTCATCCTTCCCCTCATATCTCCTTCCACCCTCCTCACTATCCCTTCCACCCCCCAATCTCTCCCTGTCTTGACCAAATTCTGTCTGGCCTCCCACAGCCCCCGCTTAAAGAGACTCATAATAAGCCAGAGCAGAAACCTGTCCCTAACTGTACCCCCCGCTCTCCCTACACCTCTCTCTAGCCTAGCCCAGGTCAACACAAAATCACCTCTTACCATTCCTAACAACACCCGTGCCCTAGCCCATACTACTCCGGCAAAGGCACAGTCCCAAAAAGCATGGCGCACAGTCTCCTCCCTGCCACAAGAGAGTCTTGGACAGGTGGGGGATCGAGCCAAACTATGCCGGTACATAATGGAACGTACCGGCAAGCACTTATGGAGGCTCAACCAATTCAGGTCCTTGAGCCCGTTGTCCAGACCCCGCGCCTGCACTCCCTCCCAGACCCCTGCCGGGATGCCCACCACAGGAGCCGGACTCCCTGCCCGTCTGACCTCCTCGTACAGGTGCCTGTGGTCTAAACCTACTCGGGCGACTTCAACCTCGGGGTGCGCACGCAACCACTTGGCCGCATGGCCAAAGTGCCACGGCAGCTGTTCCGCCCGAGGACCCGTGTTAGACCACACCATCACGCTTCTCGCCTGGTATGAGAAGAACACCCGCAGGAAGTAACCGGACGGGTGAATTACCGGATGAGCAAGCTCCATCAACAAGAACGAAACAAAAATTGAATCCAGCTTGAGGGGGAAATGTGGTATCCCCCTACCTCCCTCCCCGATGGGACAGAGCATGCGAGCCCTGGCGACCCACTCATACCTGCCACCCCACATGAACTGAAACACAAGCCTCACTAGAGGCCTCCTCAGACAAGCCGGCAATGGGTAAATGTACGCCAAATACAAAAGAGACGGCAATACATCCACCTTGAGGACCAGGACCTTGCCTATGAAGGACAACGACCTAGCCCTCCACATCGCTAGCTTCCTCTGTACCACTGCGATGCCCATGTTCCAGTTCAGCGTCGCTGAGCCGGAGGTCTCAAAATGAACCCCGAGAATCTTCAGGGCCCCGTTACAGAGAGATAATCCCCCGGGCACATCCGTTCTACCACGCCATCTTCCGAAAAACTTAACGTTAGACTTTGCGTGGTTAAGAACCGCTCCCGACGCTCGGGTGAAGTCCCCAATAATGGCAAGGGACCTTGTCAGGCACGAGTCCTTGCAAAGAAGCAAGGAAGTGTCATCGGCGTACTGCGTCAACTTAACGCGCAGTCCGCCACTTCCAGGGATCAACAAGCCCTCCACCCCTGTGTCTGCCCTAATAGCAGCCCCCAGGGGCTCCATGTACAGAACAAAGAGGAGGGCCGAGAGCGGGCACCCCTGCCTGACCCCAGACGAGAGGTCAAAAACGTCACCCATGTGACCGTTTACGCTAACCCGGCACTCCGCTCCGACATATAATGTACGGATCCATCCTACAAACTTTTCCCCAAATCCTAACTTACCTAACACCCTGTAAAGAAAAGATCTATTCACGCGATCAAAGGCTTTCGCCTGATCTAGCGTTGCTACCATTAAAGGCAAATCTCTATCTTCTACCCAAGCGATGGAGTCCCTGATCAACTGCAGGTTCCACCTGATAGAGCGGCCCTCTACCCCACACGTCTGATCCTCATGAACGACGTAGGGAAGGGCTGTGCGCAACCGATCCGCTAGGACCTTTGCAAGCAACTTGTAGTCTACACACAGCATGGTCAAAGGCCGCCAGTTGCCAAGGTCTGTAGCGTCCCCCTTCTTGTAAAGAAGTGACAGCACACCGACGGCCATTGATCCCCCCGGGACACCCGTCTCGAGGATGGCCTTCAAGACTTCGAGGACCACCGGTCCTAGTATCCCCCAAAACTTGAGGTAAAACTCGGCCGGCAGCCCATCCATCCCAGGCACCTTCCCTTTTCCCATCCTCCTGAGAGCGCTCTCAACCTCTTCGAGGGAGATCTGGGCCTCCATCGCTTCTCTAATGTCCTCCGGCAATTGCCGGGACAAGTGTTCTAAAAACACACTTCCCTGCTCTACATCTACTTCCCTCTCCTTAAAAAACCCTCGGAAATGGTTAGTGGTCACTCTGACCATCTCCTCCGGCTCTCTAGCTACTCTACCATTTTCTTCCCTAACCCCGTACATTACTTTCTTACTCTGTCTAGCCCTAACCGACTTAAAGAACATAGCGGAACAAGTCTCGTTATGTTCTAAAAACCCACTATGCGCACGCTCCAGGAACGCTCGAGCCTTTCGCTCCTGCAGCTCCCTGAGTTGCGCCTTCAGAGCAGTGAATCTCTCCCAGTCAACCGACCCGCCGAGGTTGCCTGCCTCGTACTCGAGCTCGAGCAACCGTTGGATATGATCCACCTCCCTCCTTTCCTCCCTTTTTCTCCTCTTACAATATCCTATAATAAAGACCCTAATCCTTACCTTGACTAAGTCCCACCACTCTAACACCCCCTCGCACATGGACCGGAGGCCTTCAAGCCCCCGAAACACACCAATAAAGTCATTAACGAATGCTTGCTCATCCAGCACCTCCCGATCTAATTTCCAGTACCCCCTACCGAAGAGGCAGACTGGAGAACTCACCTGCAGGAGCACCCCGTCGTGATCCGAAAAGAAAACAGGCAACAGCCGACCAGACAACTGACCCAAAGACCCGGATAAAAAATATAATCAAGCCTCCGCTCAACCCCCCTGGAGTTGCGCCAAGTAGGACCAGCCAGTGTCGGAGTAGTGTGCAGGCCTCCATCAACCAGACCATGGCAAGCCATTAGCCCGGTGATGGCACCTGCACTGCTATCCCCCCCCAGTCCTAAATCTATATTAAAATCTCCCCCTATCACCAACTGCCTATTTGTGACACACATGGGCGTCAGACATTCCACCATCTCCCTCCTTTCTGCCGCCCCCTGTGGCCCGTATACCCCAACTAATCTATATCTACAATCCCTTAATGTGACATCCACTCCCAAAACCCTCCCCTGCATAACAGCAAAGGTATCCTCAACCTTAACCTCCCTATTCCCAAATAAAATCCCTACCCCTGAAGAGTGAACCCCCCCTATACCCCAAACTGATTCCCCCTTTTCCCACTCCCTCTTAAACCTAACAACATCCCCTCCATCCCTTAGGTGAACCTCCTGTAAAAAACAGAAATCAAAACCCACACCCTCTAAATAACTAAAAACCGCCCTTCTTTTAACCCTATCCCTCAACCCCCTTACATTAACACTAAAAAAGGTAAGTTTATCCATAGTGAATACATCAAAACAAAAACACTAATACAATAACAAAACCAGGATGCTCACCCATTGCTCCCCCTCTCCATTTCCTCCCTCTGGGCTTCTAAATGAAAACTCTCCTCGCCCGATGAGTACTGATTTCCTCCAGGCGAGGCCCCTTTCTCGCACCCAAATAGAGGATCCTCTTTACCCTCTTCCTCCATGTCCTCTTTGTCATCATCCCACGACGCCGGGTTAGGGTTGGGGATGAATGTTTCAGGTTTCCCTGAACAGTCCTGCCACCCTCCATCCGCTGAAGGCAGCGATATAGGGGAAAACGACATGTCCATTTCCACTAGGGGAAAAAGGGGGGGCGATTCCCGCGAGGACTGAAAGGCCACTTCCTCAACAATGTATTTTTCCCCCATCAGACGCTTTCCCGCCCTCTCCCCCACGCCATCCACCACACTCTGCCCCTCATCCTTCCTCTTATTCCTCTTTTTCTTGCCGGCTTTGGGTTGCTGCTCCTGCTCCGGTATGTCTCCCCCGACTGACAGTTCCATTCCCTCCTGCCCGGGCATGGGCTTCGCTTCGGAGACCAAAACCCCCTCCTCTGCCTTATCATCCACCCCTGGGAGCTTACCCACCATCTCTTCCAGGGCCCCAACCCCTGAAACCATACCCTCCAAACTGCCACTTGCCCTCTCCTCCGGTTGCTGGACATCTGACCCCACACCTCCTTTCACCGACGGCCCCGATTCCACCTCTTTCCCGGCCCTGGCACTTGTAGTGGGTGTTGGTGAAGATGGTTTCTCCTGCTCCTTCCTCTCTGGGTCCTTCTCCTTAGAACCAGGGTCCTTTCTCTCCCGTTGTTCCCCCACCGAAACTCCTCCCTCGTTCCTTCCTGCCGCTGCCTCGGCATATGACTGCCGACGTGACGGGCAGTCCCGGAACAGGTGCAGCTTACTGCCACACCCGTGGCACTCCTTCGGCTCTCTACAGTCCTTTGCCTCATGCTCTCCCGATTTACAAAAACGGCACCTCCCCGCACTGCAGGCTGCCGTGACATGCCCATGCTCCCTGCACTTCTTGCAAAAAGGGGGTTGACGGGTGTAGAAGAGCATCCCCCTGTCTGAGCCCAGCGAAAAGACTGCCGGGGGATGGAGGAAACCATCAAAACCTCCTTTATCTGGCTTCAGCAGAACCTGGAACTGGCGTCTTCCATTCCAGAACCCTAACGAGTCCTTCACGTACCTCGCCCCCGACGTCACATCACAAAACCTACTCAGGAAAGCCCCTATCGCTATGTCCGCAACATGTGGATTGTACATGTGTACATTGATAGTCCTGAAGTTAGTTTTTTCCAGGCATGTTATATTAAAAAATGAACATGGCCTCTCTTCCGCCACCACCTTGACTCTATCCATTACGATGCCACACATACCTTCTGTGTGTAACGTTACGTCGTAGGCCTCCTCCATAGTGTTTCCCTGCAGGCACATCACTTCAGGCACTCTTAGCTTCAGGGCTCCCATCAGCACGGTTCTTGCAAACGAATCCCTCGGCATTCTTGCTTCTCCTTCCTTCTTCCACGCAAATCTGATAGTATTCTTCAGTCCGGTCCTGGGGACCGACCCATCTCTGGTATTATTTGCCATCTCCTCACGAAAAATGGCGGGAAATCCACGTTCTCGTCGCAAAAAAGAACTGGAAAAAAAACTCTCTTACTCCCTCCGGCCTTCGGCCTTTGACTCAGCGAGCTGTGGGGCACCTCAGTACCAAGCTTGATCTGAGCCAAAAGGCCGAGAAGCGATAACCCACAAATGGTACCCTGCAGCCGCCGGGCACCCGGGGGTCTCGGCAGACTTTGGCGGTTTGGCAAAAGGTGGCTCCTCCCCCCCAGCCCCCCCTTCCCTGGCGACAGACAGGCTGGTGTTTTTTATTTCTTTTTAAAGTCGCCAATGCGTCTTGAAGTCACTAGCTCTTTACGCCGCCTAGTGCGACGACGACGACTATTTGTTCAAAGCCCGGCAAATACGCCAGTCGTCCGTCGGGCTTGCTTGAACTCAATTGCCCTTAGCGACTAGTCAAACGCATGAGCAACAAGTCTCTGCTGCGGCGGCGGCGGCGTCATCAACATCTCTGTCAATTTCTCTTGAAACAAGATATAGCGGGCTCTGCCAGAAGCAAAGCCCTTCCAAAAATACTTTGAACTCATAAGTGTTCCTCTCCACGGAAGTCTTTAGTAAAAGGCGAAAGGCTTGTGCGTAATGAAGAGAAACCAGAGTCGTGTGGAAGTCAGACGTCGGGGCCCGAGACACACTCTGTGCACTACTAGGCTGGGATCTCGCGGGTGGGTGGGTGGGTGGGTGGTCGGTCACCCAACCCACTCTGCCTACTTTTCCACGGCTGTGTGTGGGTAAAAAGTCACAGACAGACACAGACAGACACAGACAGACAGACAGACAGACAGACAGACAGACAGACAGACACTCACTCACTATCCTGACCAACGTTTTTTTTTTTTTTTTTTTTTTTTTTTTAAGTAAAATGGCGGGAAACGGGGGAACCCACGAAGAGCGCTTCGCCCTACTTTCACTTTGGATGTTTTTTTCCCCTTGCTTTTTTCTTTCCTTGACAACGGGAGGAATGTGTGTGTTGCACCGTTCCCGGAGGTACTGCAATACCGGGTCGATGCGTGGAGCGGACGGAGCAAGCCCCATTTCCGACTCCCTGTTCAAAAAATCCATTTAATATGTAGTCCCCCGATGGGGGACGTATCAGATATTAAACTGATAAGAACAGATACTACACTTGATCTTAGCCAAAAGGCCGAGAAGCGATAACCCACAAATGGTACCCTGCAGCCGCCGGGCACCCGGGGGTCTCGGCAGACTTTGGCGGTTTGGCAAAAGGTGGCTCCTCCCCCCCAGCCCCCCCTTCCCTGGCGACAGACAGGCTGGTGTTTTTTATTTCTTTTTAAAGT
>NW_026602678.1:0-13047 GCF_029448725.1 Salvelinus fontinalis
AGCATGCATACACACAGGCACAAACACACACACACACACGAGCATGCATACACGCAGGCACAAACACACACAGGAGCATGCATACACGCAGGCACAAACACACACACACACGAGCATGCATACACACAGGCACAAACACACACACACACACACACACACACACACACACACACACACACACACACACACACACACACACACACACACACACACACACACACACACACACAGGAGCATGCATACACACAGGCACAAACACACACACACACACGAGCATGCATACACACAGGCACAAACACACACACACACGAGCATGCATACACACAGGCACAAACACACAAACACACACACACACAAACTGATGTGTGTAACAGCTGAGGTCCAGTAGGGTGATTCACTGATACACATTCATACACATCTGAATGTTACAGAGATCACTCACCAATCCGCTTCCTCATATCAACAGCACCTCACTGGTTCAAATCCCACTTGCCACAGGAAGGACATTACACACACATCTGCAGACGCACACACAAACACACAGGCACGCATGCACACACACACACACACACATATGGATATGCAAGAGCACGGAGAGAAGAGAGAAAAAGGGAAGGAGCAGCCATGGTTGTTAAACCCCCACCACAGCCACCACGTCTCAGCCTGACAAAGAGAGATATCTGGTGTGTTTCCATCTTTGTCTCTCCAGACCCAGGCACCACAGCCTAGTCAGCTGGCCCCAGAAGAGGATACCTGAACTGGGGGACTGGGGGCTGTTCCAGTCCTGAGTGTCTTGCAGTACTCGGAACTGGGCTTGACCTGCTTTGGCAAACTATTCTGTCTTGAATAATAACAACTTTGCCCGTATTTATTTACCTCAAAGACACTCATTTAAACGTAAGTCTGTGTTCAAGTATTCCCAGTAAAATATGTCACACTTTAGTAGTTCCCAAAACAATGTGCCAGTTGACAGTTCCCACCTTAAAGGAAACATTGCGCGTTGAAAGTGTATGCCCCCTAGCAGCATCTAGACTGCTGGAGAACACAGTGGCACGGTTTCTACATCCACACCATAGCATAGCATTTACAATGAAGTATTGGTCATGCATTCTGGGTGAAATGCAGTTCTTCAGGCCATATACCAGGATAACTACCTGTGGAACAACCTTAGAAATAGAATTAGTAGAATGGACATTCCCATTTGAGGCAATATATTGGTCTATTAACAAATTTACTGCATGGTGATGTCACCATGGAAAGCCAAAACTCCCACCCATGCAAACCTGCTGATTAGAAGAACACTGATCAAACGTTTTCACATTTTTACAGTGTTAGTTTCATCAGCAGTTGAATTTTGACTGCACTGAGCCTTTAAATTGCCATGGTTTGAGGGACTTTGACCATTTTAGTGGTTATATTTCTATAGAACAACCTACTTGATGTACATACCTGTTACAAGCTCATTATACATGGGATTTACTTTACTCTGGGATAATGCCTAGTACAGTTATGTCATTAAAGTGTTGGCAGACAGTATTTTGAACTGGTGTCCTTATTCTTGACTCAGTAGTTCTGGGTAAGTCAGTCAGTCTGACTGGCTTGCCCTGGCAGCAAAGTCACAGTCATCTCTCTATTTCAGTCCTCCAGCAGTATGGAACATGGTGTACAGAGGGATGCAGAGGGGGAGAGGGGAAGTGGGGAGGAAGAGAGAGAGAAAAAAGGGGAGAGGGAGACAGAGGGAAGAGATAAGAGAGAGGGAGGGAGTGAGGGAGAGAGAGGGAGAGAGGGAGGGAGATAGAGAGAGAGAGTGAAGGAGAGAAGGAGAGAAGGAGAGAGAGAGAGAAGGAGAGAGAGAGAGAGAGAGAGAGAGAGAGAGAGAGAGAGAGAGAGAGAGAGAGAGAGAGAGAGAGAGAGAGAGAGAGAGAGAGAGAGAGAGAGAGAGAGAGAGAGAGAGAGAGAGAAAGAGAGAAAGAGAGAGAGAAAGAGAGAGAGAAAGAGAGAGAGAAAGAGAGAGAGAAAGAGAGAGAGAAAGAGAGAGAGAAAGAGAGAGAGAAGAGAGAAGAGAGAGAGAAGAGAGAGAGAGAGAGAAAGAGAAAGAGAGAGAGAAGAGAGAGAGAGAGGGGGGGGGGGACCCGGCAGCTCCTGCCTCTCTCACACTAAACAATGCTAATGGCCCGGGCCCTATGAAAGCAGAAGGGGACACATACAATGAGAGCCTACACTGATGGTATGTGAGTGAGTGGGCCGTGTGTAGAGCCAAGGGCATGGGCAGCAGGCTTTGTGGCTACCGCTACAGTGCTCTGATCAGCTTCCAGAACCAGACACTTTTCAATGTGCTTTTTGTAAGGGCCTTGGTGCTGGGGGCTTTCTGAAAGGATGAGCATTTGATGACTAAAGCTACATTTCCTACTGTTCTGTTTCAGTAGAGTTGCTAAATGGTGTGTGTTTTGATGTTGTCATTCTGTGTTAGTATTAAGAACATGTTTTTTACATCGAGGCACACGTGTAAAGACTAGATGCAGGTTAAATAAACATTGAATACCTTGCCAGGTAACTAACACACACACCGCCCCCAAACTCCACCGGCCCCCTCACAGGACTGTACCACTTTAATTTAGGGGGATACTTTGGGTAGCGGGGCAAATCCAGGAGCTATTAATTTATGAATGAACAATGTAACAGTCTACTAGTACTATCATAACAACTATCCCTAGTCAGGAGTGGGGGTGGCCCAGTATGCCAGTCTGCTGTCTTTAATAATCACTTTGGTATAAAAGGTAGGGAAGTCAGACACACAAGGTCACAGTATTCACACAGCACAGTAGCACCCCTTCTACTCACTCTATAGCTACAGACACGTACATGCCGCTACACCCGCAATAATATCTGCTAAACATGTGTATGCGACCAATAACATTTGATTTGATTTGACAGGTACTGTACCAGTAGACATTACCCAGTGGTGATAGACACAGCACAGTAACATTCCTTCTCCCCTTCTATACCCTCCTGGTAGCTACAGTCACATTGGCATGATCCAGTCATGACAGACAGAGGTGATTCACTGTGTAGAGAGATGTAGTCATAGGGTGTAATTAGTGGAACGCTGAAAAATACTTCTGCCGTCAGGGGCCCCAGAGGTATTAAGTGCATTTTACCTCTGATGACAGTGATCCATTAAGATACTGCAGTGCCAATGGGTATTTACAGTAAAGATAACATTGTATGAACAATAATAATGCTTTTTATTTACTGTATTTGAAACCTTTTTCAAACTCAACATGCTGCAAAGTACATTGTATGGAGAAATTCATCCCTTCCACAGCCAATGTGTAGCAATATGTAGAATGATCTCTGTCTTTTCTCAGTATACAGCATATTGTATAACACAATGAGAAGCAACACCGTCGTATACTCCCTCTGGAGCTTTGCTAAAGTACTGTTTTTAATCATGAGGCAGATTGGATATTCTCCTCAAGGCTCCCATCATAGAGATCCTGTTAAATGAGGCCTCTAATGCCTAATGCTATGTCCCCCATGCCCTGCTGCAGAGTCACAGGACGGATCTATCACATTACATCTTTAAATATCTGCCTGAACCAACATCACTGGGATGCCAGAGAGAGACCTAGAGAGGGGTGGGGGAGAGTGGAGAGAGGGGGAGGGAGAGGGGGGAGGGAGAGGGGGGAGGGAGGGAGTGAGAGGGGGAGAGAGAGAGGGGGAGGGAGAGAGCGAGGGGAGGAAAGTGTATGTGTGTGACTTCTTTCTAATCCATATCTGAGTCATGCTACCCAACACACACACCTGAGGCTCATGTGGAAGGCATAAAACATTCCTCTGTGTGTGTGTGTGTGTGTGTGTGTGTGTGTGTGTGTGTGTGTGTGTGTGTGTGTGTGTGTGTGTGTGTGTGTGTGTGTGTGTGTGTGTGTGTGTGTGTGTGTGTGTGTGTGTGTGTGTGTGTGTGTGTGTGTGTGTGTGTGTGTGTGTGTGTGTGTGTGGACACCTTACAGGTGTCTTACATGCTGCAAATGCTTTGCCACATCGTCCTATTTAATGAAACATCAAAAGTTACAACCTTCCTGAGAAAACATTTAGCAATTTCTGGAGCTAAGTTACCACAACGAAGGCTGTTTGAAATATCCTTTTAAACAACAAAAGTTTCACAATGGTCTGTTTGGTGTTCTTCTTTCAGATATCCGAGATTCAGAATTACAGTCACAGAACTCAACCTCATGCTGTCACTTTTAGTAATTGTATCTGTTCCTATTGCCATGTGTTTAACTATCTGCTACTTTGTTAGTTAGAACATTCTAACAGGAAAACACAACATTATGTGCAACTTTCCCATTCACAAGTATTGGCACTTGGTGTGACAAAATAGGCCTATACTAATTGGCTTAGCTTTTATCCTCTGTCTAGTTCACTTCCCTAGTTAGTCTGTCATCATATTTAGTGCTCTCCCTGGTTAGTCTGTCATCATGTTTAGTGTTCTCCCTGGTTAGTCTGTCATCATGTTTAGTGCTCTCCCTGGTTAGTCTGTCATCATGTTTAGTGTTCTCCCTGGTTAGTCTGTCATCATGTTTAGTGTTCTCCCTGGTTAGTCTGTCATCATGTTTAGTGTTCTCCCTGGTTAGTCTGTCATCATGTTTAGTGTTCTCCTTGGTTAGTCTGTCATCATGTTTAGTGTTCTCCTTGGTTAGTCTGTCATCATGTTTAGTGTTCTCCTTGGTTAGTCTGTCGTCATGTTTAGTGTTCTCCTTGGTTAGTCTGTCATCATGTTTAGTGTTCTCCCTGGTTAGTCTGTCATCATGTTTAGTGTTCTCCTTGGTTAGTCTGTCATCATGTTTAGTGTTCTCCCTGGTTAGTCTGTCATCATGTTTAGTGTTCTCCCTGGTTAGTCTGTCATCATGTTTAGTGTTCTCCTTGGTTAGTCTGTCATCATGTTTAGTGTTCTCCTTGGTTAGTCTGTCATCATGTTTAGTGTTCTCCTTGGTTAGTCTGTCGTCATGTTTAGTGTTCTCCTTGGTTAGTCTGTCATCATGATTAGTGTTCTCCCTGGTTAGTCTGTCATCATGTTTAGTGTTCTCCCTGGTTAGTCTGTCATCATGTTTAGTGCTCTCCCTGGTTAGTCTGTCATCATGTTTAGTGTTCTCCCTGGTTAGTCTGTCATCATGTTTAGTGTTCTCCCTGGTTAGTCTGTCATCATGTTTAGTGTTCTCCCTGGTTAGTCTGTCATCATGTTTAGTGTTCTCCTTGGTTAGTCTGTCATCATGTTTAGTGTTCTCCTTGGTTAGTCTGTCATCATGTTTAGTGTTCTCCTTGGTTAGTCTGTCGTCATGTTTAGTGTTCTCCTTGGTTAGTCTGTCATCATGTTTAGTGTTCTCCCTGGTTAGTCTGTCATCATGTTTAGTGTTCTCCCTGGTTAGTCTGTCATCATGTTTAGTGTTCTCCCTGGTTAGTCTGTCATCATGTTTAGTGTTCTCCCTGGTTAGTCTGTCATCATGTTTAGTGTTCTCCCTGGTTAGTCTGTCATCATGTTTAGTGTTCTCCCTGGTTAGTCTGTCATCATGTTTAGTGTTCTCCCTGGTTAGTCTGTCATCATGTTTAGTGTTCTCCTTGGTTAGTCTGTCATCATGTTTAGTGTTCTCCTTGGTTAGTCTGTCGTCATGTTTAGTGTTCTCCCTGGTTAGTCTGTCATCATGTTTAGTGTTCTCCCTGGTTAGTCTGTCATCATGTTTAGTGTTCTCCCTGGTTAGTCTGTCATCATGTTTAGTGTTCTCCCTGGTTAGTCTGTCATCATGTTTAGTGTTCTCCCTGGTTAGTCTGTCATCATGTTTAGTGCTCTCCCTGGTTAGTCTGTCATCATGTTTAGTGTTCTCCCTGGTTAGTCTGTCATCATGTTTAGTGTTCTCCCTGGTTAGTCTGTCATCATGTTTAGTGTTCTCCTTGGTTAGTCTGTCGTCATGTTTAGTGTTCTCCCTGGTTAGTCTGTCATCATGTTTAGTGTTCTCCCTGGTTAGTCTGTCATCATGTTTAGTGCTCTCCCTGGTTAGTCTGTCATCATGTTTAGTGTTCTCCCTGGTTAGTCTGTCATCATGTTTAGTGCTCTCCCTGGTTAGTCTGTCATCATGTTTAGTGTTCTCCCTGGTTAGTCTGTCATCATGTTTAGTGTTCTCCCTGGTTAGTCTGTCATCATGTTTAGTGTTCTCCCTGGTTAGTCTGTCATCATGTTTAGTGCTCTCCCTGGTTAGTCTGTCATCATGTTTAGTGTTCTCCCTGGTTAGTCTGTCATCATGTTTAGTGTTCTCCCTGGTTAGTCTGTCATCATGTTTAGTGCTCTCCCTGGTTAGTATGTCATCATGTTTAGTCTTCTCCCTGGTTAGTCTGTCATCATGTTTAGTGTTCTCCCTGGTTAGTCTGTCATCATGTTTAGTGTTCTCCCTGGTTAGTCTGTCATCATGTTTAGTGCTCTCCCTGGTTAGTCTGTCATCATGTTTAGTGTTCTCCCTGGTTAGTCTGTCATCATGTTTAGTGTTCTCCTTGGTTAGTCTGTCATCATGTTTAGTGCTCTCCCTGGTTAGTCTGTCATCATGTTTAGTGTTCTCCCTGGTTAGTCTGTCATCATGTTTAGTGTTCTCCCTGGTTAGTCTGTCATCATGTTTAGTGTTCTCCTTGGTTAGTCTGTCATCATGTTTAGTGTTCTCCCTGGTTAGTCTGTCATCATGTTTAGTGTTCTCCCTGGTTAGTCTGTCATCATGTTTAGTGTTCTCCCTGGTTAGTCTGTCATCATGTTTAGTGTTCTCCTTGGTTAGTCTGTCGTCATGTTTAGTGCTCTCCCTGGTTAGTCTGTCATCATGTTTAGTGTTCTCCCTGGTTAGTCTGTCATCATGTTTAGTGTTCTCCCTGGTTAGTCTGTCATCATGTTTAGTGTTCTCCCTGGTTAGTCTGTCATCATGTTTAGTGTTCTCCTTGGTTAGTCTGTCATCATGTTTAGTGTTCTCCTTGGTTAGTCTGTCATCATGTTTAGTGTTCTCCCTGGTTAGTATGTCATCATGTTTAGTGTTCTCCCTGGTTAGTCTGTCATCATGTTTAGTGTACTTTTACTTTTTATATACTTTTTGCATACTTATTTCAACATGTGATTGTATTGCTTTTTATCCTGCTGAGTTTCTTGTGTACGTAAAGTGACTTTGGGTGTTGGGAAAAGGGCTTAAAATTATTCTTATTCTTATTATTATAGAAAATGCATATTTAATTTGAACTTATAGGGCCACTCTACTACTCGTTACTAGGAACATCATGCATTAGAACTTCCACATCAGGATCCATTGTAGTTAAAACTAGAATGTACATTCATTGACCAACTGTCAACAGCAATTCAATTAGTCAATTATTCTATAATGTGTCATTGTGACATAGAGCACTTCCTTGGAGAAGCCATAGTAAACATTTCATGCTGCGCCTAACATTCCCCAGACATCTTCTACTGGCTCAGAGCTTTTCATTCAGCGAACAGCTACTTTGGGATTAGTAGTAGTTTTATTACATTACATCAATTGCAACCTCCAAAAAAAGGAGCATGGAGTCCATTCAAACACTGCACAAGTACAGTGAAATGAACTTGCAAGCTCTATCCAACAATGCAGTAATCAATATCAAAATAGTATAACTAATACAACTAAAAAATATATTTAATAAAGAAAACACAAGAAGTAAGAGAGGAAGCTATATACAGGAGGGACCATGGAGGGGATCTAGGTCCAGCGGTTAATCTAAGCCCCAATACAGTTTTCTGACAAGATTTTCACTTTAGTGTAAATCCTAGCTTACTGTAATGCCTGTTTGTAACCTATTTAATCAAATGTTTCCCCCATTCTTTTCAAAGGAGTTCCTTACCAGTATCATATATCACCAGACTGTGGACACCTGCTTGGGCAAAATGTACAATGATACACAAGTAAGCTTCATCACCACGGTCCAAACCCCCATAAAACACATATTCATTAAAAAAATGAATGGAAAATTATCATCATATAAGTAATTATTTATAATGATATTTGCCATTTAGCAGACACTTTTATCCAAAGCGACTTGTCATATTTAAATTGATCACATTTACACATATACCAACAATGTTGAAATTGTCACCATTTTAAAATATTCTAATGATCATGCCACATATTACATTGCAACCATACAGGCACATTCATAACCTATTGCCTGGTTCCCCCTACGGCATCCACTCTCTGGTTCAAACCCATTATTGGCGGCAGTCTGCTGGCGTCCATTTTGTCCTGTTGACAAAGCACAGAGTGTACAGTACTGCCAGCCAGGCTGAGTAGAAACACTACACCGGTCAGGTCATCACACCCACTGATGTCTGCTTGTCTCCTCTACAACACACACTGGGTTGGTGTGGTGTATGTGCGGGTAGTGTACGGCCTCTAGTAAAAGGTCTGGACCTTTATGGCGCAGGAGGTAGTGCTTTTGCCGTCTAACCTTGGTGAGTTGTTTCAAGTTTTATTAGTCATATGTACAGAATACACATGGTATACACCATCTAACAAAATGGTTACTTAAAGGTCCCCTTCTCAACAATGCAACTACAATAAGAAATAATAAAAGATAAGAATACAAACATAAAGTAACTGGCTCAGTAAAATAGAATAAACATTTTAGGAAAGGGGGGATTGGGGGGGCAAGTGTTTGTCAGTTCAATCCCCTGCGCTGGCTGTTCCCTTTAGATCGCTACAATGAAACGGGAAGTGGACAGAGTAGGGTTGTACTGTACTGTTTATTTCACCATGTTAGAATCACCTCAGATGATGGTATTTTCTCGAAACACTAATTGATGTCCATGTTGCAGTACAATAGCCACCCTTACAATGTGTGCTGCCAGGTTCTACGGAACCCCTACACCCCTCACTGACTCTCCACCCAGGTCTTCCCACTCTCACACACAGGGCCATCTGTCTGCTACTGTACTGCAGTGGTCCCCAAACGCTCCAACAAGGTCACGTACTGAACCGACCTATGACCTTTTCCCTCTTCAATGATCTTTTCAGCCACAACTTCTACAAAGACAAAGCCCAACATGCTTTCATTAGAAATTATGTACAAATAGTGACACTGTTAGTAGTAGTAGTCATGTGTCATACAGTGACACGTTAGTACCATCCCTTTGGACACAGTTACTCTATACCATCATAGTGATACAAGAGGATCCACATGTATTCTGAGAAGTGTTGTGGAAAGAACATACTGTAGTAAGAAGACACTCTGCCTGATCTCCAGTGAGGCCTGGGCAGCCTTCTGTTGTGTCACAATAAGGCTGGATAGGCATGAGCATGTCTGATTACATAAACACTGCCTGGGGATTAAGTGGGCTAAAACCTTCCTAGAAGTGGTTGACAGAGGGACATGTCAAAATGCAGAATTTGATTGAATTCTCCACATGGTCTATATTAAAGGGCACTTCATTTAATATAAGAAGCTTTTAAAAATAAATATTGGTGCACAATTTTTGCTTAACATTTCAAAAGCACATATTTCGTGGAACGACCCAGTTTGAGGGTTACACAGGGTAGACGGCTGGGGTTACACAGGGTAGACGGCTGGGGTTACACAGAGTAGACGGCTGGGGTTACACAGGGTAGACGGCTGGGGTTACACAGGGTAGACGGCTGGGGTTACACAGGGTAGACGGCTGGGGTTACACAGAGTAAACGGCTGGGGTTACACAGGGTAGACGGCTTCTCATCCACCCACACTTACTGTACTGGGCATATTCCTGGTTATTATGAGAAAATCAACTATTCATGAAGCTAGCTCTGTTTCTCTCTGCCTCCTCCTCCTCTACCCTCTGACCTATTATATCTCAGTGTCTCTACTACTGTTTCTCTCTGCCTCCTCCTCCTCTACCCTCTGACCTATAATATCTCAGTGTCTCTACTACTGTTTCTCTCTGCCTCCTCCTCCTCTACCCTCTGACCTATTATATCTCAGTGTCTCTACTACTGTTTCTCTCTGCCTCCTCCTCCTCTACCCTCTGACCTATTATATCTCAGTGTCTCTTCTATCTTCTGTTTCTCTCTGCCTCCTCCTCCTCTACCCTCTGACCTATTATATCTCAGTGTCTCTACTAATGTTTCTCTCTGCCTCCTCCCCCTCTACCCTCTGACCTATTATATCTCAGTGTCTCTACTATCTTCTCTTTCTCTCTGCCTCCTCCTCCTCTACCCTCTGACCTATTATATCTCAGTGTCTCTACTACTGTTTCTCTCTGCCTCCTCCCCCTCTACCCTCTGACCTATTCTATCTCAGTGTCTCTACTACTGTTTCTCTCTGCCTCCTCCTCCTCTACCCTCTGACCTATTATATCTCAGTGTCTCTACTACTGTTTCTCTCTGCCTCCTCCCCCTCTACCCTCTGACCTATTATATCTCAGTGTCTCTACTAATGTTTCTCTCTGCCTCCTCCCCCTCTACCCTCTGACCTATTATATCTCAGTGTCTCTACTACTGTTTCTCTCTGCCTCCTCCTCCTCTACCCTCTGACCTATTATATCTCAGTGTCTCTTCTATCTTCTGTTTCTCTCTGCCTCCTCCTCCTCTACCCTCTGACCTATTATATCTCAGTGTCTCTACTATCTTCTGTTTCTCTCTGCCTCCTCCTCCTCTACCCTCTGACCTATTATATCTCAGTGTCTCTACTACTGTTTCTCTCTGCCTCCTCCTCCTCTACCCTCTGACCTATTCTATCTCAGTGTCTCTACTAATGTTTCTCTCTGCCTCCTCCTCCTCTACCCTCTGACCTATTATATCTCAGTGTCTCTACTACTGTTTCTCTCTGCCTCCTCCTCCTCTACCCTCTGACCTATTATATCTCAGTGTCTCTACTACTGTTTCTCTCTGCCTCCTCCCCCTCTACCCTCTGACCTATTATATCTCAGTGTCTCTACTATCTTCTCTTTCTCTCTGCCTCCTCCTCCTCTACCCTCTGACCTATTATATCTCAGTGTCTCTACTACTGTTTCTCTCTGCCTCCTCCCCCTCTACCCTCTGACCTATTATATCTCAGTGTCTCTACTACTGTTTCTCTCTGCCTCCTCCTCCTCTACCCTCTGACCTATTATATCTCAGTGTCTCTACTATCTTCTGTTTCTCTCTGCCTCCTCCCCCTCTACCCTCTGACCTATTATATCTCAGTGTCTCTTCTATCTTCTGTTTCTCTCTGCCTCCTCCTCCTCTACCCTCTGACCTATTATATCTCAGTGTCTCTACTATCTTCTGTTTCTCTCTGCCTCCTCCTCCTCTACCCTCTGACCTATTATATCTCAGTGTCTCTACTACTGTTTCTCTCTGCCTCCTCCCCCTCTACCCTCTGACCTATTATATCTCAGTGTCTCTACTATCTTCTGTTTCTCTCTGCCTCCTCCTCCTCTACCCTCTGACCTATAATATCTCAGTGTCTCTACTAATGTTTCTCTCTGCCTCCTCCTCCTCTACCCTCTGACCTATTATATCTCAGTGTCTCTACTACTGTTTCTCTCTGCCTCCTCCTCCTCTACCCTCTGACCTATTATATCTCAGTGTCTCTTCTATCTTCTGTTTCTCTCTGCCTCCTCCTCCTCTACCCTCTGACCTATTATATCTCAGTGTCTCTACTATCTTCTGTTTCTCTCTGCCTCCTCCCCCTATACCCTCTGACCTATAATATCTCAGTGTCTCTACTACTGTTTCTCTCTGCCTCCTCCCCCTCTACCCTCTGACCTATTATATCTCAGTGTCTCTACTATCTTCTCTTTCTCTCTGCCTCCTCCTCCTCTACCCTCTGACCTATTATATCTCAGTGTCTCTACTACTGTTTCTCTCTGCCTCCTCCCCCTCTACCCTCTGACCTATTATATCTCAGTGTCTCTACTACTGTTTCTCTCTGCCTCCTCCTCCTCTACCCTCTGACCTATTATATCTCAGTGTCTCTACTATCTTCTGTTTCTCTCTGCCTCCTCCCCCTCTACCCTCTGACCTATTATATCTCAGTGTCTCTTCTATCTTCTGTTTCTCTCTGCCTCCTCCTCCTCTACCCTCTGACCTATTATATCTCAGTGTCTCTACTATCTTCTGTTTCTCTCTGCCTCCTCCTCCTCTACCCTCTGACCTATTATATCTCAGTGTCTCTACTACTGTTTCTCTCTGCCTCCTCCCCCTCTACCCTCTGACCTATTATATCTCAGTGTCTCTACTATCTTCTGTTTCTCTCTGCCTCCTCCTCCTCTACCCTCTGACCTATAATATCTCAGTGTCTCTACTAATGTTTCTCTCTGCCTCCTCCTCCTCTACCCTCTGACCTATTATATCTCAGTGTCTCTACTACTGTTTCTCTCTGCCTCCTCCTCCTCTACCCTCTGACCTATTATATCTCAGTGTCTCTTCTATCTTCTGTTTCTCTCTGCCTCCTCCTCCTCTACCCTCTGACCTATTATATCTCAGTGTCTCTACTATCTTCTGTTTCTCTCTGCCTCCTCCCCCTCTACCCTCTGACCTATTCTATCTCAGTGTCTCTTCTATCTTCTGTTTCTCTCTGCCTCCTCCTCCTCTACCCTCTGACCTATTATATCTCAGTGTCTCTACTATCTTCTGTTTCTCTCTGCCTCCTCCCCCTATACCCTCTGACCTATTATATCTCAGTGTCTCTACTACTGTTTCTCTCTGCCTCCTCCCCCTCTACCCTCTGACCTATTATATCTCAGTGTCTCTACTATCTTCTGTTTCTCTCTGCCTCCTCCCCCTATACCCTCTGACCTATAATATCTCAGTGTCTCTACTAATGTTTCTCTCTGCCTCCTCCTCCTCTACCCTCTGACCTATTATATCTCAGTGTCTCTACTATCTTCTGTTTCTCTCTGCCTCCTCCTCCTCTACCCTCTGACCTATTATATCTCAGTGTCTCTACTACTGTTTCTCTCTGCCTCCTCCCCCTCTACCCTCTGACCTATTATATCTCAGTGTCTCTACTATCTTCTGTTTCTCTCTGCCTCCTCCCCCT
>NW_026602679.1:0-13025 GCF_029448725.1 Salvelinus fontinalis
CAAAAGGAGTGTTTGGAGGGGGGGGGGGGGGGTATGCCTGTCCCCCTTTTTTGAAAGGGGATCATTTAGAGCCTTCAGCCATAGATCATCTCTGGCTTACACCGTCTGAGCTGGGGCTGGGGCTAAACGTGGCTGGGGGAATCTGGACCGGGATGGGGCCATTATCCTGTAGATCTCTGTGGGGGGGGGGGGGGGGGGGGGGGATTTGATGGTGAGAGTGGGGTGGGGGGTCTATTCCTCCAGAGACATCGAGCCAGGGCTAGGTCTGTCTGCCTCGGGGGGGGGGGGGGGGGGCCTATTCCTCCAGAGACATCCAGCCAGGGCTAGGTCTGTCTGCCTCCCCTTTTCTGAATGCCAATCTATTGGTATGCAGCATCTCACAATAATAGGCGGAGTAGGGGAGGAGGGAATGAGGGGAGAGGAGAAGAGAGAGGAGAGGAGAAGCCCTCCTTCTCCTATTGGGCAGTCAGAGTCCAAGGGGGGGTGGAGGCAGAATAAGGGAGGGGAGGCCCTCCTCCAATTATTGGGCAGTCATTAGAGTCCAAGGGGGGGTGGAGGCAGAGTAGGTTAAGGGCTGCCCTATTGGGCAGTCATCAGAGTCCGGGGGAGGGGGGGGGGGGGGTTATACACCAGAAACATGAGGAATACTGTATCACCAGGCTGGGTTCTCAGGGGCCTCGTATAGAAACGTTGCGTTCGCACAAACGATGTCCAAAAACCTGTGTGCGCCAGTTTTGTCATTTCTAAAAACTGAACTTAACGTGAGACTGTACTTTTACGCTGTCATGCCAGGAGCCGCTTGTGGTTTTGACAGCTCTAACACGTTCGACCTCCGACACCGTTAAAACACCCAGCTAGCTACGTGGCTCTGGGCAGGCGGGTCTGGGCAGGAGTGACAACAGGTGGGTCTGGGTAGGAGTGACGACAGGTGGGTCTGGGCAGGAGTGACAACAGGTGGGTCTAGGCAGGAGTGACAACAGGTGGGTCTGGGCAGGAGTGACAACAGGTGGGTCTGAGCAGGAATGACAACAGGTGGGTCTGGGCAGGAGTGACAACAGGTGGGTCTGAGCAGGAGTGACAACAGGTGGGTCTGGGCAGGAGTGACAACAGGTGGGTCTGGGTAGGAGTGACAACAGGTGGGTCTGGGCAGGAGTGACAACAGGTGGGTCTGGGCAGGAGTGACAACAGGTGGGTCTGGGTAGGAGTGACAACAGGGGGGTCTGGGCAGGTGGGTCTGGGCAGGAGTGACAACAGGTGGGTCTGGGCAGGAGTGACAACAAGTGGGTCTGGGTAGGAGTGACAACAAGTGGGTCTGGGCCGGAGTGACAACAGGTGGGTCTGGGCAGGAGTGACAACAGGCGGGTCTGGGCAGGAGTGACAACAGGCGGGTCTGGTCAGGAGTGACAACAGGTGGGTCTGGGTAGGAGTGACAACAGGTGGGTCTGGGTAGGAGTGACAACAGGTGGGTCTGGGCAGGAGTGACAACAGGTGGGTCTGGGCAGGAGTGACAACAAGTGGGTCTGGGTAGGAGTGACAACAAGTGGGTCTGGGCCGGAGTGACAACAGGTGGGTCTGGGCAGGAGTGACAACAGGTGGGTCTGGGCAGGAGTGACAACAGGTGGGTCTGGGCAGGAGTGACAACAGGCGGGTCTGGTAGGAGTGACAACAGGTGGGTCTGGGTAGGAGTGACAACAAGTGGGTCTGGGTAGGAGTGACAACAGGCGGGTCTGGGTAGGAGTGACAACAGGTGGGTCTGGCAGGAGTGACAACAGGTGGGTCTGGGCAGGAGTGATATTGTTGATGTTTCTGTGCGTCAGTATGTTGTCTTTTGTGTGTGCATGTTTTGTTTGAAACAAATATAAATAAAATCAACAGCAAAAATATATATATATTATGATTTTGTGCCACTGGCCTACACACAACTGCATCAACAGTCGACTAATGAAAGTAAATATCTAAATATAGTTTTTGAGTGGATTATTCCTTTAAGAATGTGTTCTTGCTGCACAGAGAAATGAAGCCCATGGGCCCATCTTACCTGGTGTCAACAACACAGGCTGGTTGGATAGTGGTGTAATGGGTTGTGGAATGTTTTCCTCGCACACGTTAGGCTCCTTGATACCAACTGAGCAACATGTCCATTCCCCAAATAATTCAGAATGTTCTGGAGGCAAAGGGGTGTCCGACCCAATACAAGATGGGTGTACCTAATAAACTGGCCACTGAATGTATGTCTGAATGTATGCCTACATTTAAGATGTACAATATACCACACCCCCATTCCAGAAATTAAACTTTGACCTACCAACACCATCACCCACTTATCCCAAGGCTGCTCAACTAACCCTGTCCCTTTGCTCAATTTACCTCATAGTTTTTTTGACAACCTACAGTATGTTTTCAAGACTTCATTTTTTTTAAACCTTTATTTAACTAGGCAAGTCACAAATTAATATCTTCAATGACGGCCTACCCCGGCCAAACCCGGACGACTCTGGGCCAATTGTGTGCCACCCTATGGGACTCCCAATCACGGCCGGTTGTGATACAGCCTGTATTCGAACCAGGGACTGTAGTGACACCTACTAGCACTGAGATGCAGTGCCTTAGACCGCTGTGATACAGCCTGGATTCGAACCAGGGACTGTAGTGACAGCACTGAGATGCAGTGCCTTAGACCGCTGTGATACAGCCTGGATTCGAACCAGGGACTGTAGTGACAGCACTGAGACCGCTGTGCCACTCGGGAGCCCAACGCCAACACTGTGGTGTTTACATGAACTCTGATTATTTCCAGGGATACACAACATCCTGAAATATGTGTAGATATCTTTGATTTGATTATCTCCAGGGATACACAACATCCTGAAATATGTGTAGATATCTTTGATTTGATTATCTCCAGGGATACACAACATCCTGAAATATGTGTAGATATCTTTGATTTGATTATCTCCAGGGATACACAACATCCTGAAAATATGTGTAGATATCTTTGATTTGATTATTTCCAGGGATACACAACATCTTGAAATATGTGGAGATATCTTTGTCAGAACGAATCCTGTATTTCCCTTGACGTAGTGATGTCGAATGTTAAAAAAATAAATGGCTCAACTTAACCCATTCCTCCCCAACCTTACCGCTCTCTAACATGATTTCTCCACATGAAACTCTCCTCTGTTCTCCTGTGTGAAACTCCCAGGGTGTTTATGACCAAAGCCGTACATAAAGGATGATCTGCCATCAGTTCCATCATGTGGGAACAAAGATATAAGACATCTCTTTTTTTTCTTCTTCTTCTTCTGTACCACTTGTCAAAATATATTCCATCTGAAGAAGAGAGTAGGGATTCATGACATTGTTGTGGGGATAGGAGGTTTTCCCCAGACAGAGAAGAGACAAGGCCTTAACAGTGGATTTACTGATGATCGTTCTAGTCAGTTAATCCCACTACCTCTTTCAGTCTTTCAGACGGTGCCTTCCTCAACGTGGCAAGCAGAAAATGCTATCAAGTGAGACTCCGTCCTGGCTGCTTCCTTCAACCAGGACAAAATATTTACTCTTCAGTCTAGCTCGGTACATTGTTCGGATTGATAGTTACAGACGGAGGTGTTCATTTGATAGGCCTCTTGGACACTCCTGCACATACACTTTCTAACAATTATTAAATGTAGTATTTATAAAGTAGAAAAATACTAACAGAACTGGATCAGGTAAATACTGGATCTATACTATGCATTGCTAGAACTGGATCAGGTAAATACTGGATCTATACTATGCATAGCTAGAACCTGTAAAATACATTAAAAACCTATTGAGAAACCTGTAAAATACAGTAAAACCTATTGAGAAACCTGTAAAATACAGTAAAACATATTGAGAAACCTGTAAAATACAGTAAAACCTATTGAGAAACCTGTAAAATTCAGTAGCCCCTTCACAGTCACGCAGTCTGCCGGGAGGGACAGTCCTACAATAACCCAGGAGTGTGGTGGTGAGATGGGGCTTGTTCTGTATAAATCCATCCATATGTTGTGACGCCTCCTCCCACCTCAGACCGGAGATCCCATGCAGTTATCAGACCAATACATTACTGTTTTATGAGCCCCAGTGTGGAGGCTGATGAAACCCAACCAGGTCATGCCGATTGATAGGCATTCTCCTCAGCTATCAGATGTACGCTTCGTCTTCCTAGAGTCACTGTGAAGACAAGCCTCACCAGCTTCTACCCCCCCCCCCGGTCTAGGGCTGAGTCCCAAATGACAACCCTCTTCAATGTATAGGAATATATGCCCTGGTCAAAAGAAATGCACTAAGTAGGGAGTAGGGTTCTATTTGGGATACAGCATTAGGACAGCTAGCTGCTCCCCCTAGCGACCCTGGGAGCTGTCATCGTGTTGAACGGTTAAATGTTTAACTGCCTCTAGAAGATTGGGATGTAGTATAAGATAATGTCCCGTAATTCCTACTGACTGCTACAAGCAGATGGTAGATATAAAGAGACAGGAGAGACAGCCTCTCTCTGGTCCCTGATATCGTGCTCTTCTCATAAGGGGTCAGACAGGCAAGGAGATTTCCCTGAACGTATCACTTTTCATATTACCCTTCAGATTTGTCTGGAAATAAGTGTTATATGGGGTAAAATGGTTAGTGCTGAGATTTAACTTGACACGGTATTAGATTTTTGAATTTACAACACCATACCAAGTAATCCATAAGCCCTTGGAAACCTGTAACATACGGTAAAACCAATTGAGAAACCTGTAAAATACAGTAAAACATATTGAGAAATCTGTAACATACAGTAAAACCTATTGAGAAACCTGTAAAATACAGTAAAACCTATTGAGAAACCTGTAAAATACAGTAAAACCTATTGGGAAACCTGTAACATAGAATTAAACCTATTGGGATACCTGTTAAAATACAGTAAAACCTTTTGGGAAACCTGTAACATACAGTAAAACCTATTGAGAAACCTGTAAAATACAGTAAAACCTATTGAGAAACCTGTAACATACGGTTAAACCAATTGGGAAACCTGTACCAGGTAATTAATGAGCCCTTCCCATACATTTAAATTCTTAATGAACATATCACCCAAAATTTTAATATTTAGCCTTGCTTTCCTGACCACTATCATGTGAATAGATGGTGACAGGCAGACCTAGCCTTGCTTTCCTGCCACTATCATGTGAATAGATGGTGACAGGCAGACCTAGCCTTGCTTTCCTGCCACTATCATGTGAATAGATGGTGACAGGCAGACCTAGCCTTGCTGTCCTGACCACTATCATGTGAATAGGTGGTGACAGGCAGACCTAGCCTTGCTTCCCTCCACTATCATGTGAATAGATGGTGACAGGCAGACCTAGCCTTGCTTCCCTCCACTATCATGTGAATAGATGGTGACAGGCAGACCTAGCCTCGCTGTCCTGCCACTATCATGTGAATAGATGGTGACAGGCAGACCTAGCCTTGCTTCCCTGACCACTATCATGTGAATAGATGGTGACAGGCAGACCTAGCCTTGCTGTCCTGACCACTATCATGTGAATAGATGGTGACAGGCAGACCTAGCCTTGCTTCCCTGACCACTATCATGTGAATAGATGGTGACAGGCAGACCTAGCCTTGCTTTCCTGACCACTATCATGTGAATAGATGGTGACAGGCAGACCTAGCCTTGCTTTCCCTCTACTATCATGTGAATAGATGGTGACAGGCAGACCTGGCCTTGCTTCCCTCCACTATCATGTGAATAGATGGTGACAGGCAGACCTAGCCTTGCTGTCCTGCCACTATCATGTGAATAGATGGTGACAGGCAGACCTAGCCTTGCTTTCCTGACCACTATCATGTGAATAGATGGTGACAGGCAGACCTAGCCTTGCTGTCCTGCCACTATCATGTGAATAGATGGTGACAGGCAGACCTAGCCTTGCTTTCCTGCCACTATCATGTGAATAGATGGTGACAGGCAGACCTAGCCTCGCTGTCCTGCCACTATCATGTGAATAGATGGTGACAGGCAGACCTAGCCTTGCTGTCCTGACCACTATCATGTGAATAGATGGTGACAGGCAGACCTAGCCTTGCTTTCCTGACCACTATCATGTGAATAGATGGTGACAGGCAGACCTAGCCTTGCTTTCCTGCCACTATCATGTGAATAGATGGTGACAGGCAGACCTAGCCTTGCTGTCCTGACCACTATCATGTGAATAGATGGTGACAGGCAGACCTAGCCTTGCTGTCCTGCCACTATCATGTGAATAGATGGTGACAGGCAGACCTAGCCTTGCTTTCCTGCCACTATCATGTGAATAGATGGTGACAGGCAGACCTAGCCTTGCTTTCCTGCCACTATCATGTGAATAGATGGTGACAGGCAGACCTGGCCTTGCTTTCCTACCACTATCATGTGAATAGATGGTGACAGGCAGACCTAGCCTTGCTTTCCTGACCACTATCATGTGAATAGATGGTGACAGGCAGACCTAGCCTTGCTTCCCTCCACTATCATGTGAATAGATGGTGACAGGCAGACCTAGCCTTGCTGTCCTGCCACTATCATGTGAATAGATGGTGACAGGCAGACCTAGCCTTGCTTTCCTGCCACTATCATGTGAATAGATGGTGACAGGCAGACCTAGCCTTGCTTTCCTGCCACTATCATGTGAATAGATGGTGACAGGCAGACCTGGCCTTGCTTTCCTACCACTATCATGTGAATAGATGGTGACAGGCAGACCTAGCCTTGCTTTCCTGACCACTATCATGTGAATAGATGGTGACAGGCAGACCTAGCCTTGCTTTCCTGACCACTATCATGTGAATAGATGGTGACAGGCAGACCTAGCCTTGCTTCCCTGACCACTATCATGTGAATAGATGGTGACAGGCAGACCTAGCCTTGCTTTCCTGACCACTATCATGTGAATAGATGGTGACAGGCAGACCTAGCCTTGCTTCCCTCCACTATCATGTGAATAGATGGTGACAGGCAGACCTAGCCTCGCTGTCCTGCCACTATCAGTTGACGGGATCTCGTAACAGCTAGTGGAAGGACAGAAGGGTTCACACCTCGCTGCGTAGAGTGAAACTTTATCCAACTGGATTCATCCATCACTCCAACCCATGTCACTCACTGAGTGACCCCCCCACCCCAACCCCCACCCCCACCCCCACTACTCCAGGCAGCTCCACTACCCAGCCCCAGGCAGTTCCAGGCAGCTCCACTACCCAGCCCCAGGCAGTTCCAGGCAGCTCCACTACCCAGCCCCAGGCAGTTCCAGGCAGCTCCACTACCCAGCCCCAGGCAGCTCCAGGCAGCTCCACTACCCAGCCCCAGGCAGCTCCAGGCTGCTCCAGGCAGCTCCACTACCCAGCTCCAGGCAGCTCCAGGCAGTTCCAGGCAGCTCCACTACCCAGCCCCAGGCAGTTCCAGGCAGCTCCACTACCCAGCTCCAGACAGCCCCAGGCAGCTCCACTACCCAGCCCCAGGCAGTTCCAGGCAGCTCCACTACCCAGCCCCAGGCAGTTCCAGGCAGCTCCACTACCCAGCCCCAGGCAGTTCCAGGCAGTTCCAGGCAGCTCCACTACCCAGCTCCAGACAGCCCCAGGCAGTTCCAGGCAGCTCCACTACCCAGCCCCAGGCAGTTCCAGGCAGTTCCAGGCAGCTCCACTACCCAGCCCCAGGCAGTTCCAGGCAGCTCCACTACCAAGCCCCAGGCAGTTCCAGGCAGCTCCACTACCCAGCCCCAGGCAGTTCCAGGCAGTTCCAGGCAGCTCCACTACCCAGCTCCAGACAGCCCCAGGCAGTTCCAGGCAGCTCCACTACCCAGCCCCAGGCAGTTCCAGGCAGTTCCAGGCAGCTCCACTACCCAGCCCCAGGCAGTTCCAGGCAGCTCCACTACCCAGCTCCAGACAGCCCCAGGCAGTTCCAGGCAGCTCCACTACCCAGCTCCAGGCAGCTCCAGGCTGCTCCAGGCAGCTCCACTACCCAGCTCCAGGCAGCACCAGGCAGCTTCAGGCCCCCTGGCCCGGTGTGTCTCTCTGTCCCCTAATCGGAATGCAACATGATCTTCAGAAAGGAGGCTCTCCTATCCGCAGGCTGACTGATTCTCTTCAGAAAGGAGGCTCTCCTAGCCGCAGGCTGACTAATTCTCTTCAGAAAGGAGGCTCTCCTATCCGCAGGCTGACTGATTCTCTTCAGAAAGGAGGCTCTCCTAGCCGCAGGCTGACTGATTCTCTTCAGAAAGGAGGCTCTCCTATCCACAGGCTGACTGATTCTCTTCGGAAAGGAGGCTCTCCTAGCCGCAGGCTGACTGATTATCCTCTCTACCTGCTCACTACAGGTGTAGTATATTCATTTGATCACTCTGTTGGTGCAGAGAATTTTCTTGTCATGCTGTAAAATTCTATTGAGACTCATGATTGACATAAATTCACTGAAAACCCTGCTGTTCTCTTTCTCTCACCAGATCTCTCACCTAATCTACAGTATACCCTACTAGCATATCAAAACTCATTTACAGTTAGAAAGGATCAATTATTTTGACGGTTAAATTAAGATTCTACACATGTATAATCACACTGACAAATCACGTTAACTTGTTTAATCAGTAGTTTACCTGGTAGCAGGTCTATAATGTTTTATCAGTAGTTTACCTGGTACCAGGTCTACAATGTTTTATCAGTAGTTTACCTGGTACCAGGTCTATAATGTTTTATCAGTAGTTTACCTGGTACCAGGTCTATAATGTTTTATCAGTAGTATACCTGGTAGCAGGTCTATAATGTTTTATCAGTAGTATACCTGGTACCAGGTCTATAATGTTTTATCAGTAGTTTACCTGGTACCAGGTCTATAATGTTTTATCAGTAGTATACCTGGTAGCAGGTCTATAATGTTTTATCAGTAGTATACCTGGTACCAGGTCTATAATGTTTTATCAGTAGTTTACCTGGTACCAGGTCTATAATGTTTTATCAGTAGTATACCTGGTACCAGGTCTATAATGTTTTATCAGTAGTTTACCTGGTACCAGGTCTATAATGTTTTATCAGTAGTTTACCTGGTACCAGGTCTATAATGTTTTATCAGTAGTTTACCTGGTACCTGGTCTATAATGTTTAATCAGTAGTTTACCTGGTACCAGGTCTATAATGTTTAATCAGTAGTATACCTGGTACCAGGTCTATAATGTTTAATCAGTAGTATACCTGGTACCAGGTCTATAATGTTTTATCAGTAGTTTACCTGGTACCAGGTCTACAATGTTTTATCAGTAGTTTACCTGGTACCAGGTCTATAATGTTTTATCAGTAGTATACCTGGTACCAGGTCTATAATGTTTTATCAGTAGTTTACCTGGTACCAGGTCTACAATGTTTTATCAGTAGTTTACCTGGTACCAGGTCTACAATGTTTTATCAGTAGTTTACCTGGTACCAGGTCTATAATGTTTTATCAGTAGTTTACCTGGTACCAGGTCTATAATGTTTTATCAGTAGTTTACCTGGTACCAGGTCTACAATGTTTTATCAGTAGTTTACCTGGTACCAGGTCTATAATGTTTTATCAGTAGTATACCTGGTACCAGGTCTATAATGTTTTATCAGTAGTTTACCTGGTACCAGGTCTATAATGTTTTATCAGTAGTTTACCTGGTACCAGGTCTATAATGTTTTATCAGTAGTTTACCTGGTACCAGGTCTATAATGTTTTATCAGTAGTTTACCTGGTACCAGGTCTACAATGTTTTATCAGTAGTTTACCTGGTACCAGGTCTACAATGTTTTATCAGTAGTTTACCTGGTACCAGGTCTATAATGTTTTATCAGTAGTTTACCTGGTACCAGGTCTACAATGTTTTATCAGTAGTTTACCTGGTACCAGGTCTATAATGTTTTATCAGTAGTTTACCTGGTACCAGGTCTATAATTTTTATCAGTAGTTTACCTGGTAGCAAGTCTATAATGTTTTATCAGTAGTTTACCTGGTACCAGGTCTATAATGTTTTATCAGTAGTTTACCTGGTATCAGGTCTATAGTGTTTAATCAGTAGTATACCTGGTACCAGGTCTATAATGTTTTATCAGTAGTATACCTGGTACCAGGTCTATAATGTTTAATCAGTAGTTTACTCGGTAGCAGGTCTATAATGTTTTTCTGTAGTATTTTTACCAAACACGTTGTTGTCCACCTCGTTCCCCACCAACCTGTTAACCTTTATATCTGGGCAGGGGAAAGGACAGCTGATCTGTGGTTCTCTCTAACGACCTCGTGTTTGAGGAAGTAACGCTTCCCGAACCCTGCTGACAAACATTCCCCAGCCACACACACACAGCCTGGTTTCTGGACCTTCTGCCATATCACATGACCAGCTTAAAACGGATACTTCCTGTCCCATCCATCCCGAGGAGAAATTGACGGGATTAAAGATTATAAAATAATCCCGTCCCAAACCTGGGTCAAACACCTCCATCCAATTATGAGGCTCCCTGCCTTTTGAAGGTGACGCAGTTGATCCTGAAACCCCTCATTATGGTTTTATCCTAGCCCACTGGGCTTGGGGCTTCTATAGGGACCAGGGTTGGGCTTAGGGCTTCTATGGGGACCAGGGTTGGGTTTGAGGACATTGGGTTTGGGGCTTCTATAGGGACCAGGGTTGGGTTTGGGGCTTCTATAGGGACCAGGGTTGGGTTTGGGGCTTCTATAGGGACCAGGGTTGGGCTTGGGGCTTCTATAGGGACCAGGGTTGGGTTTGGGGCTTCTATAGGGACCATGGTTGGGTTTGGGGCTTCTATAGGGACCGGGGTTGGGTTTGGGGCTTCTATAGGGACCAGGGTTGGGTTTGGGGCTTCTATAGGGACCAGGGTCGGGTTTGGAGCTTCTATAGGGACCAGGGTTGGGTTTGGGGCTTCTATAGGGACCAGGGTTGGGTTTGGGGCTTCTATAGGGACCAGGGTTGGGTTTGGGGCTTCTATAGGGACCAGGGTTGGGTTTGGGGCTTCTATAAGGACCAGGGTTGGGTTTGGGGCTTCTATGGGGACCAGGGTTGGGTTTTGGGGCTTCTATAGGGACCAGGGTTGGGTTTGAGGACATTGGGTTTGGGGCTTCTATGGGGACCAGGGTTGGGTTTGGGGCTTCTATAAGGACCAGGGTTGGGTTTGGGGCTTCTATAGGGACCAGGGTTGGGTTTGAGGACATTGGGTTTGGGGCTTCTATAGGGACCAGGGTTGGGTTTGGGGCTTCTATAGGGACCAGGGTTGGGTTTGGGGCTTCTATGGGGACCAGGGTTGGGTTTGGGGCTTCTATGGGGACCAGGGTTGGGTTTGGGGCTTCTATAGGGACCAGGGTTGGGTTTGGGGCTTCTATAGGGACCAGGGTTGGGTTTGGGGCTTCTATAGGGACCAGGGTTGGGTTTGGGGCTTCTATAAGGACCAGGGTTGGGTTTGGGGCTTCTACAGGGACCAGGGTTGGGTTTGGGGCTTCTATAGGGACCAGGGTTGGGCTTGGGGCTTCTATAGGGACCATGGTTGGGTTTGAGGACACTGGGCTTGGGGCTTCTATTGGGACCAGGGTTGGGTTTACCAAGGTTGGGGCTATCGAGATTGGGGCTACCCTACCTGAGACCCTCCCACCATGGCCTGGGCCAATCCCTAGCCCCGGGGGTATGGAGGCCAAGTCGGGGGCCCTGAAGAAGGCATTAGGTATGGGAGGCCCACCAGGTTGTCAGGTGACTGATATTCATAAGGGCCCGGCCAGGTAAAATTCCCCTCAGGCAGAGGGTAGTGGAGCGTATCAGGACGGAGACGTGAGATGGAGACGGTAGATTTCTGATAATTGACTAGATGGAAACGACCGACTAGCACTTAATGGAAGTTTAGCAGGGGCACATGTTATGAATGGGGGAGTGTGAAATACCTGCTGTATTTTCACGATTGGGACATCTTTGTAATAAAATGTAAAAAATAATGAGACTTTTAAAATAAATGTGATGTTTTATAGAGTAGCCAAGAATATGTATTTTAGCAGAACTGTTACTGCTCATAATATGAAAGAAGATATAAATAAATGTCCACTGGTCCCAGAGAAGGGCAGATCCCAGTCTGGTTTAGAGGAATAATTGACTTATTGTCATGTTCATTTGTTTGTGTATTTACCCCTGAATGTGTCAAGTCAAACGTGGACTTGAAGTGTAAATAGAGCAGAGGGCCAGTGGGTAGTCAGGGAGTTTGTTGGGGTACATTGCATGAATGGCAGAGCATAGGCCTCCCAATAGACGCATACATAAATAGGTCTACCAATGGACGCATACGTAAATAGGCCTACCAATAGACGCATACATAAATAGGCCTACCAATAGACGCATACATAAATAGGCCTACCAATAGACGCATACATAAATAGGCCTACCAATAGACGCATACATTAATAGGCCTACCAATAGATGCATACATAAATAGGCCTACCAATAGACGCATACATAAATAGGCCTACCAATAGACGCATACATAAATAGGCCTACCAATAGACGCATACATAAATAGGCCTACCAATAGACGCATACATTAATAGGCCTACCAATAGACGCATACATAAATAGGCCTACCAATAGACGCATACATAAATAGGCCTACCAATAGACGCATACATAAATAGGCCTCCCAATAGACGCATACATAAATAGGCCTACCAATAGACGCATACATAAATAGGCCTACCAATAGACGCATACATAAATAGGCCTACCAATAGACGCATACATAAATAGGCCTACCAATAGACGCATACATTAATAGGCCTACCAATAGACGCATACATAAATAGGCCTACCAATAGACGCGTACATAAATAGGCCTACCAATAGACGCGTACATAAATAGGTCTACCAATAGACGCATACATAAATAGGCCTACCAATAGACGCATACATAAATAGGCCTACCAATAGACGCATACATTAATAGGTCCTACCAATAGACGCATACATTAATAGGTCTACCAATAG
>NW_026602680.1:0-13003 GCF_029448725.1 Salvelinus fontinalis
CCTGGATGATAGGAACACTGTGGACAGTTTTCAGCAAGTTGCAATATTGGAATACAGAAATAAACACTTTTCCAAAAACAAGCTCCAAATCATGTTGAAATACAGAAATAAACACTTTTCCAAAAACAAGCTCCAAATCATGTTGAAATACAGAAAAAAACACTTTTCCAAAAACAAGCTCCAAATCATGTTGAAATACAGAAAATAAACACCTTTTCAAAAACAAGCTCAAAATCATGTTGAAATACAGAAATAAACACTTTTTCATAAACAAGCTCTAAATAATGTTTGATGCACTCTGTAAGTTATTTTTTTTTCAGTACTGTTAGAACTGGATGATAGGAACACTGTGGACAGTTTTCAGCAAGTTGCAATGTTGGAATACAGAAATAAACACTTTTCCAAAAACAAGCTCCAAATCATGTTGAAATACAGAAATAAACACTTTTTCAAAAACAAGCTCCAAATCATTTTGAAATACAAAAATAAACACTTTTTCAAAAACAAGCTCCAAATCATGTTGAAATACAGAAATAAACACTTTTTCATAAACAAGCTCTAAATAATGTTTGATGCACTCTGTAAGTGATTTTTTTTTCAGTACTGTTAGAACTGGATGATAGGAACACTGTGGACAGTTTTCAGCAAGTTGCAATATTGGAATACAGAAATAAACACTTTTCCAAAAACAAGCTCCAAATCATGTTGAAATACAGAAAAAAACACTTTTCCAAAAACAAGCTCCAAATCATGTTGAAATACAGAAATAAACACCTTTTCAAAAACAAGCTCCAAATCATGTTGAAATACAGAAATAAACACTTCTCCAAAAACAAGCTCCAAATCATGTTGAAATACAGAAATAAACACTTTTTCATAAACAAGCTCTAAATAATGTTTGATGCACTCTGTAAGTGATTTTTTTTTCAGTACTGTTAGAACTGGATGATAGGAACACTGTGGACAGTTTTCAGCAAGTTGCAATATTGGAATACAGAAATAAACACTTTTCCAAAAACAAGCTCCAAATCATGTTGAAATACAGAAATAAACACTTTTCCAAAAACAAGCTCCAAATCCTGTTGAAATACAGAAATAAACACTTTTTCATAAACAAGCTCTAAATAATGTTTGATGCACTCTGTAAGTGATTTTTTTTTCAGTACTGTTAGAACTGGATGATAGGAACATTGTGGACAGTTTTCAGCAAGTTGCAATATTGGAATACAGATATAAACACTTTCCAAAAACTAGCTCAAATCATGTTGAAATACAGAAATAAACACTTTTCCAAAAACAAGCTCCAAATCATGTTGAAATACAGAAATAAACACTTTTCCAAAAACAAGCTCCAAATCATGTTGAAATACAGAAATAAACACTTTTTCATAAACAAGCTCTAAATCATGTTTGATGCTCTCTGTAAGTGTTTTTTTTCAGTACTGTTAGACCTGGATGATAGGAACACTGTGGACAGTTTTCATCAAGTTGCAATATTGGAATACAGAAATAAACACTTTTCCAAAAACAAGCTCCAAATCATGTTGAAATACAGAAATAAACACTTTTTCAAAAACAAGCTCCAAATCATTTTGAAATACAAAAATAAACACTTTTCCAAAAACAAGCTCCAAATCATGTTGAAATACAGAAATAAACACTTTTTCATAAACAAGCTCTAAATCATGTTTGATGCTCTCTGTAAGTGATTTTTTTTCCAGTACTGTTAGAACTGGATGATAGGAACACTGTGGACAGTTTTCAGCAAGTTGCAATATTGGAATAAAGAAATAAACACTTTTCCAAAAACAAGCTCCAAATCATGTTGAAATACAGAAAAAAACACTTTTCCAAAAACAAGCTCCAAATCATGTTGAAATACAGAAATAAACACCTTTTCAAAAACAAGCTCCAAATCATGTTGAAATACAGAAATAAACACTTTTCCAAAAACAAGCTCCAAATCCTGTTGAAATACAGAAATAAACACTTTTTCATAAACAAGCTCTAAATAATGTTTGATGCACTCTGTAAGTGATTTTTTTTTCAGTACTGTTAGAACTGGATGATAGGAACATTGTGGACAGTTTTCAGCAAGTTGCAATGTTGGAATACAGAAATAAACACTTTTCCAAAAACAAGCTCCAAATCAGGTTGAAATACAGAAATAAACACTTTTTCAAAACAAGCTCCAAATCATGTTGAAATACAGAAATAAACACTTTTTCAAAAACAAGCTCCAAATCATGTTGAAATACAGAAATAAACACTTTTTCATAAACAAGCCCTAAATCATGTTTGATGCTCTCTGTAAGGATGATAGGAACATTGTGGACAGTTTTCAGCAAGTTGCAATATTGGAATACAGATATAAACACTTTCCAAAAACTAGCTCAAATCATGTTGAAATACAGAAATAAACACTTTTCCAAAAACAAGCTCCAAATCATTTTGAAATACAAAAATAAACACTTTTCCAAAAACAAGCTCCAAATCATGTTGAAATACAGAAATAAACACTTTTTCATAAACAAGCTCTAAATCATGTTTGATGCTCTCTGTAAGTGATTTTTTTCCCAGTACTGTTAGAACTGGATGATAGGAACACTGTGGACAGTTTTCAGCAAGTTGCAATATTGGAATAAAGAAATAAACACTTTTCCAAAAACAAGCTCCATATCATGTTGAAATACAGAAAAAAACACTTTTCCAAAAACAAGCTCCAAATCATGTTGAAATACAGAAATAAACACCTTTTCAAAAACAAGCTCAAAATCATGTTGAAATACAGAAATAAACACTTCTCCAAAAACAAGCTCCAAATCATGTTGAAATACAGAAATAAACACTTTTTCATAAACAAGCTCTAAATAATGTTTGATGCACTCTGTAAGTGATTTTTTTTCAGTACTGTTTAATCAGGATGTTAGGAACACTGTGGACAGTTTTCAGCAAGTTGCAATATTGGAATACAGAAATAAACACTTTTCCAAAAACAAGCTCCAAATCATGTTGAAATACAGAAATAAACACTTTTCCAAAAACAAGCTCCAAATCCTGTTGAAATACAGAAATAAACACTTTTTCATAAACAAGCTCTAAATAATGTTTGATGCACTCTGTAAGTGATTTTTTTTTCAGTACTGTTAGAACTGGATGATAGGAACATTGTGGACAGTTTTCAGCAAGTTGCAATGTTGGAATACAGAAATAAACACTTTTCCAAAAACAAGCTCCAAATCAGGTTGAAATACAGAAATAAACACTTTTTCAAAACAAGCTCCAAATCATGTTGAAATACAGAAATAAACACTTTTTCAAAAACAAGCTCCAAATCATGTTGAAATACAGAAATAAACACGTTTTCATAAACAAGCCCTAAATCATGTTTGATGCTCTCTGTAAGTGATTTTTTTTTCAGTACTGTTAGAACTGGATGATAGGAACATTGTGGACAGTTTTCAGCAAGTTGCAATATTGGAATACAGATATAAACACTTTCCAAAAACTAGCTCAAATCATGTTGAAATACAGAAATAAACACTTTTCCAAAAACAAGCTCCAAATCATGTTGAAATACAGAAATAAACACTTTTCCAAAAACAAGCTCCAAATCATGTTGAAATACAGAAATAAACACTTTTTCATAAACAAGCTCTAAATCATGTTTGATGCTCTCTGTAAGTGTTTTTTTTCAGTACTGTTAGACCTGGATGATAGGAACACTGTGGACAGTTTTCATCAAGTTGCAATATTGGAATACAGAAATAAACACTTTTCCAAAAACAAGCTCCAAATCATGTTGAAATACAGAAATAAACACTTTTCCAAAAACAAGCTCAAAATCATGTTGAAATACAGAAATAAACACGTTTCCAAAAACAAGCTCCAAATCATGTTGAAATACAGAAATAAACACTTTTTCATAAACAAGCTCTAAATCATGTTTGATGCTCTCTGTAACTGATTTTTTTTTCAGGACTGTTAGAACTGGATGATAGGAACACTGTGGACAGTTTTCAGCAAGTTGCAATATTGGAATACAGAAATAAACACTTTTCCAAAAACAAGCTCCAAATCATGTTGAAATACAGAAATAAACACTTTTCCAAAAACAAGCTCCAAATCCTGTTGAAATACAGAAATAAACACTTTTTCATAAACAAGCTCTAAATAATGTTTGATGCACTCTGTAAGTGATTTTTTTTTCAGTACTGTTAGAACTGGATGATAGGAACATTGTGGACAGTTTTCAGCAAGTTGCAATGTTGGAATACAGAAATAAACACTTTTCCAAAAACAAGCTCCAAATCAGGTTGAAATACAGAAATAAACACTTTTTCAAAACAAGCTCCAAATCATGTTGAAATACAGAAATAAACACTTTTTCAAAAACAAGCTCCAAATCATGTTGAAATACAGAAATAAACACGTTTTCATAAACAAGCCCTAAATCATGTTTGATGCTCTCTGTAAGTGATTTTTTTTTCAGTACTGTTAGAACTGGATGATAGGAACATTGTGGACAGTTTTCAGCAAGTTGCAATATTGGAATACAGATATAAACACTTTCCAAAAACTAGCTCAAATCATGTTGAAATACAGAAATAAACACTTTTCCAAAAACAAGCTCCAAATCATGTTGAAATACAGAAATAAACACTTTTCCAAAAACAAGCTCCAAATCATGTTGAAATACAGAAATAAACACTTTTTCATAAACAAGCTCTAAATCATGTTTGATGCTCTCTGTAAGTGTTTTTTTTCAGTACTGTTAGACCTGGATGATAGGAACACTGTGGACAGTTTTCATCAAGTTGCAATATTGGAATACAGAAATAAACACTTTTCCAAAAACAAGCTCCAAATCATGTTGAAATACAGAAATAAACACTTTTCCAAAAACAAGCTCAAAATCATGTTGAAATACAGAAATAAACACGTTTCCAAAAACAAGCTCCAAATCATGTTGAAATACAGAAATAAACACTTTTTCATAAACAAGCTCTAAATCATGTTTGATGCTCTCTGTAACTGATTTTTTTTTCAGGACTGTTAGAACTGGATGATAGGAACACTGTGGACAGTTTTCAGCAAGTTGCAATATTGGAATACAGAAATAAACACTTTTCCAAAAACAAGCTCCAAATCATGTTGAAATACAGAAATAAACACTTTTCCAAAAACAAGCTCCAAATCCTGTTGAAATACAGAAATAAACACTTTTTCATAAACAAGCTCTAAATAATGTTTGATGCACTCTGTAAGTGATTTTTTTTTCAGTACTGTTAGAACTGGATGATAGGAACATTGTGGACAGTTTTCAGCAAGTTGCAATGTTGGAATACAGAAATAAACACTTTTCCAAAAACAAGCTCCAAATCAGGTTGAAATACAGAAATAAACACTTTTTCAAAACAAGCTCCAAATCATGTTGAAATACAGAAATAAACACTTTTTCAAAAACAAGCTCCAAATCATGTTGAAATACAGAAATAAACACGTTTTCATAAACAAGCCCTAAATCATGTTTGATGCTCTCTGTAAGTGATTTTTTTTTCAGTACTGTTAGAACTGGATGATAGGAACATTGTGGACAGTTTTCAGCAAGTTGCAATATTGGAATACAGATATAAACACTTTCCAAAAACTAGCTCAAATCATGTTGAAATACAGAAATAAACACTTTTCCAAAAACAAGCTCCAAATCATGTTGAAATACAGAAATAAACACTTTTCCAAAAACAAGCTCCAAATCATGTTGAAATACAGAAATAAACACTTTTTCATAAACAAGCTCTAAATCATGTTTGATGCTCTCTGTAAGTGTTTTTTTTCAGTACTGTTAGACCTGGATGATAGGAACACTGTGGACAGTTTTCATCAAGTTGCAATATTGGAATACAGAAATAAACACTTTTCCAAAAACAAGCTCCAAATCATGTTGAAATACAGAAATAAACACTTTTCCAAAAACAAGCTCAAAATCATGTTGAAATACAGAAATAAACACGTTTCCAAAAACAAGCTCCAAATCATGTTGAAATACAGAAATAAACACTTTTTCATAAACAAGCTCTAAATCATGTTTGATGCTCTCTGTAACTGATTTTTTTTTCAGGACTGTTAGAACTGGATGATAGGAACCCTGTGGACAGTTTTGAGCAAGTTGCAATATTGGAATACAGAAATAAACACTTTTCCAAAAACAAGCTCCAAATCATGATGAAATACAGAAATAAACACTTTTTCAAAACAAGCTCCAAATCATGTTGAAATACAGAAATAAACACTTTTTCAAAAACAAGCTCCAAATCATGTTGAAATACACAAATAAACACTTTTCCAAAAACAAGCTCCAAATCATGTTGAAATACAGAAATAAACACTTTTTCATAAACAAGCTCTAAATCATGTTTGATGCTCTCTGTAAGTGATTTTTTTTTCAGTACTGTTAGAACTGGATGATAGGAACACTGTGGACAGTTTTCAGCAAGTTGCAATATTGGAATACAGAAATAAACACTTTTCCAAAAACAAGCTCCAAATCATGTTGAAATACAGAAATAAACACTTTTCCAAAAACAAGCTCCAAATCCTGTTGAAATACAGAAATAAACACTTTTTCATAAACAAGCTCTAAATAATGTTTGATGCACTCTGTAAGTGATTTTTTTTTCAGTACTGTTAGAACTGGATGATAGGAACATTGTGGACAGTTTTCAGCAAGTTGCAATATTGGAATACAGATATAAACACTTTCCAAAAACTAGCTCAAATCATGTTGAAATACAGAAATAAACACTTTTCCAAAAACAAGCTCCAAATCATGTTGAAATACAGAAATAAACACTTTTCCAAAAACAAGCTCCAAATCATGTTGAAATACAGAAATAAACACTTTTTCATAAACAAGCTCTAAATCATGTTTGATGCTCTCTGTAAGTGTTTTTTTTCAGTACTGTTAGACCTGGATGATAGGAACACTGTGGACAGTTTTCATCAAGTTGCAATATTGGAATACAGAAATAAACACTTTTCCAAAAACAAGCTCCAAATCATGTTGAAATACAGAAATAAACACTTTTCCAAAAACAAGCTCCAAATCATTTTGAAATACAAAAATAAACACTTTTCCAAAAACAAGCTCCAAATCATGTTGAAATACAGAAATAAACACTTTTTCATAAACAAGCTCTAAATCATGTTTGATGCTCTCTGTAAGTGATTTTTTTTCCAGTACTGTTAGAACTGGATGATAGGAACACTGTGGACAGTTTTCAGCAAGTTGCAATATTGGAATAAAGAAATAAACACTTTTCCAAAAACAAGCTCCAAATCATGTTGAAATACAGAAAAAAACACTTTTCCAAAAACAAGCTCCAAATCATGTTGAAATACAGAAATAAACACCTTTTCAAAAACAAGCTCAAAATCATGTTGAAATACAGAAATAAACACTTCTCCAAAAACAAGCTCCAAATCATGTTGAAATACAGAAATAAACACTTTTTCATAAACAAGCTCTAAATAATGTTTGATGCACTCTGTAAGTGATTTTTTTTTCATTACTGTTAGAACTGGATGATAGGAACACTGTGGACAGTTTTCAGCAAGTTGCAATATTGGAATACAGAAATAAACACTTTTCCAAAAACAAGCTCCAAATCATGTTGAAATACAGAAATAAACACTTTTCCAAAAACAAGCTCCAAATCCTGTTGAAATACAGAAATAAACACTTTTTCATAAACAAGCTCTAAATAATGTTTGATGCACTCTGTAAGTGATTTTTTTTTCAGTACTGTTAGAACTGGATGATAGGAACATTGTGGACAGTTTTCAGCAAGTTGCAATGTTGGAATACAGAAATAAACACTTTTCCAAAAACAAGCTCCAAATCAGGTTGAAATACAGAAATAAACACTTTTTCAAAACAAGCTCCAAATCTTGTTGAAATACAGAAATAAACACTTTTTCAAAAACAAGCTCCAAATCATGTTGAAATACAGAAATAAACACGTTTTCATAAACAAGCCCTAAATCATGTTTGATGCTCTCTGTAAGTGATTTTTTTTTCAGTACTGTTAGACCTGGATGATAGGAACACTGTGGACAGTTTTCATCAAGTTGCAATATTGGAATACAGAAATAAACACTTTTCCAAAAACAAGCTCCAAATCATGTTGAAATACAGAAATAAACACTTTTCCAAAAACAAGCTCAAAATCATGTTGAAATACAGAAATAAACACGTTTCCAAAAACAAGCTCCAAATCATGTTGAAATACAGAAATAAACACTTTTTCATAAACAAGCTCTAAATCATGTTTGATGCTCTCTGTAAGTGATTTTTTTTCAGGACTGTTAGAACTGGATGATAGGAACACTGTGGACAGTTTTCAGCAAGTTGCAATATTGGAATACAGAAATAAACACTTTTCCAAAACAAGCTCCAAATCATGATGAAATACAGAAATAAACACTTTTTCAAAACAAGCTCCAAATCATGTTGAAATACAGAAATAAACACTTTTTCAAAAACCAGCTCCAAATCATGTTGAAATACACAAATAAACACTTTTCCAAAAACAAGCTCCAAATCATGTTGAAATACAGAAATAAACACTTTTTCATAAACAAGCTCTAAATCATGTTTGATGCTCTCTGTAAGTGATTTTTTTTTCAGTACTGTTAGAACTGGATGATAGGAACACTGTGGACAGTTTTCAGCAAGTTGCAATATTGGAATACAGAAATAAACACTTTTCCAAAAACAAGCTCCAAATCATGTTGAAATACAGAAATAAACACTTTTCCAAAAACAAGCTCCAAATCCTGTTGAAATACAGAAATAAACACTTTTTCATAAACAAGCTCTAAATAATGTTTGATGCACTCTGTAAGTGATTTTTTTTCCAGTACTGTTAGAACTGGATGATAGGAACATTGTGGACAGTTTTCAGCAAGTTGCAATATTGGAATACAGATATAAACACTTTCCAAAAACTAGCTAAAATCATGTTGAAATACAGAAATAAACACTTTTCCAAAAACAAGCTCCAAATCATGTTGAAATACAGAAATAAACACTTTTCCAAAAACAAGCTCCAGATCATGTTGAAATACAGAAATAAACACTTTTTCATAAACAAGCTCTAAATCATGTTTGATGCTCTCTCTAAGTGTTTTTTTTCAGTACTGTTAGACCTGGATGATAGGAACACTGTGGACAGTTTTCATCAAGTTGCAATATTGGAATACAGAAATAAACACTTTTCCAAAAACAAGCTCCAAATCATGTTGAAATACAGAAATAAACACTTTTTCAAAAACAAGCTCCAAATCATTTTGAAATACAAAAATAAACACTTTTCCAAAAACAAGCTCTAAATCATGTTGAAATACAGAAATAAACACTTTTTCATAAACAAGCTCTAAATCATGTTTGATGCTCTCTGTAAGTGATTTTTTTTCCAGTACTGTTAGAACTGGATGATAGGAACACTGTGGACAGTTTTCAGCAAGTTGCAATATTGGAATAAAGAAATAAATACTTTTCCAAAAACAAGCTCCAAATCATGTTGAAATACAGAAAAAATCACTTTTCCAAAAACAAGCTCCAAATCATGTTGAAATACAGAAATAAACACCTTTTCAAAAACAAGCTCAAAATCATGTTGAAATACAGAAATAAACACTTCTCCAAAAACAAGCTCCAAATCATGTTGAAATACAGAAATAAACACTTTTTCATAAACAAGCTCTAAATAATGTTTGATGCACTCTGTAAGTGATTTTTTTTTCATTACTGTTAGAACTGGATGATAGGAACACTGTGGACAGTTTTCAGCAAGTTGCAATATTGGAATACAGAAATAAACACTTTTCCAAAAACAAGCTCCAAATCATGTTGAAATACAGAAATAAACACTTTTCCAAAAACAAGCTCCAAATCCTGTTGAAATACAGAAATAAACACTTTTTCATAAACAAGCTCTAAATAATGTTTGATGCACTCTGTAAGTGATTTTTTTTTCAGTACTGTTAGAACTGGATGATAGGAACACTGTGGACAGTTTTCAGCAAGTTGCAATGTTGGAATACAGAAATAAACACTTTTCCAAAAACAAGCTCCAAATCAGGTTGAAATACAGAAATAAACACTTTTCCAAAAACAAGCTCAAAATCATGTTGAAATACAGAAATAAACACGTTTCCAAAAACAAGCTCCAAATCATGTTGAAATACAGAAATAAACACTTTTTCATAAACAAGCTCTAAATCATGTTTGATGCTCTCTGTAAGTGATTTTTTTTTCAGGACTGTTAGAACTGGATGATAGGAACACTGTGGACAGTTTTCAGCAAGTTGCAATATTGGAATACAGAAATAAACACTTTTCCAAAAACAAGCTCCAAATCATGATGAAATACAGAAATAAACACTTTTTCAAAACAAGCTCCAAATCATGTTGAAATACAGAAATAAACACTTTTTCAAAAACAAGCTCCAAATCATGTTGAAATACACAAATAAACACTTTTCCAAAAACAAGCTCCAAATCATGTTGAAATACAGAAATAAACACTTTTATGGAGCTTGTTTTTTTGTTTTTGTTTTTGGAAAAGTGTTTATTTCTGTATTCCAATATTGCAACTTTCTGAAAACTGTCCACAGTGTTCCTATCATCCAGTTCTAACAGTACTGGGGAAAAAAATCACTTACAGAGATCATCAAACATGATTTAGAGCTTGAAGTGTTTATTTTTTTTCAAAAACAAGCTCAAATTCATGTTGAAATACAGAAATAAACACTTTTTCATAAACAAGCTCTAAATAATGTTTGATGCACTGTAAGTGATTTTTTTTTCAGTACTGTTAGACCTGGATGATAGGAACACTGTGGACAGTTTTCAGCAAGTTGCAATATTGGAATACAGAAATAAACACTTTTTCAAAAACAAGCTCAAATTCATGTTGGAATACAGAAATAAACACCTTTCCAAAAACAAGCTTCAAATCTTGTTAAAATACAGAAATAAACACTTTTCCAAAAACAAGCTCCAAATCATGTTGAAATACAGAAATAAACACTTTTTCATAAACAAGCTCTAAATCATGTTTGATGCTCTCTGTAAGTGATTTTTTTCAGTACTGTTAGACCTGGATGATAGGAACACTGTGGACAGTTTTCAGCAAGTTGCAATGTTGGAATACAGAAATAAACACTTTTCCAAAAACAAGCTCCAAATCAGGTTGAAATACAGAAATAAACACTTTTCCAAAAACAAGCTCAAAATCATGTTGAAATACAGAAATAAACACGTTTCCAAAAACAAGCTCCAAATCATGTTGAAATACAGAAATAAACACTTTTTCATAAACAAGCTCTAAATCATGTTTGATGCTCTCTGTAAGTGATTTTTTTTTCAGGACTGTTAGAACTGGATGATAGGAACACTGTGGACAGTTTTCAGCAAGTTGCAATATTGGAATACAGAAATAAACACTTTTCCAAAAACAAGCTCCAAATCATGATGAAATACAGAAATAAACACTTTTTCAAAACAAGCTCCAAATCATGTTGAAATACAGAAATAAACACTTTTTCAAAAACAAGCTCCAAATCATGTTGAAATACACAAATAAACACTTTTCCAAAAACAAGCTCCAAATCATGTTGAAATACAGAAATAAACACTTTTATGGAGCTTGTTTTTTTGTTTTTGTTTTTGGAAAAGTGTTTATTTCTGTATTCCAATATTGCAACTTTCTGAAAACTGTCCACAGTGTTCCTATCATCCAGTTCTAACAGTACTGGGGAAAAAAATCACTTACAGAGATCATCAAACATGATTTAGAGCTTGAAGTGTTTATTTTTTTTCAAAAACAAGCTCAAATTCATGTTGAAATACAGAAATAAACACTTTTTCATAAACAAGCTCTAAATAATGTTTGATGCACTGTAAGTGATTTTTTTTTCAGTACTGTTAGACCTGGATGATAGGAACACTGTGGACAGTTTTCAGCAAGTTGCAATATTGGAATACAGAAATAAACACTTTTTCAAAAACAAGCTCAAATTCATGTTGGAATACAGAAATAAACACCTTTCCAAAAACAAGCTTCAAATCTTGTTAAAATACAGAAATAAACACTTTTCCAAAAACAAGCTCCAAATCATGTTGAAATACAGAAATAAACACTTTTTCATAAACAAGCTCTAAATCATGTTTGATGCTCTCTGTAAGTGATTTTTTTCAGTACTGTTAGACCTGGATGATAGGAACACTGTGGACAGTTTTCAGCAAGTTGCAATATTGGAATAGAGAAATAAACACTTTTCCAAAAACAAGCTCCAAATCATGTTGAAATACAGAAATAAACACTTTTTCAAAAACAAGCTCAAAATCATGTTGAAATACAGAAATAAACACTTTTCCAAAAACAAGCTCCAAATCATGTTGAAATACAGAAATTAACACTTTTTCATAAACAAGCTCTAAATAATGTTTGATGCACTCTGTAAGTGATTTTTTTTTCAGTACTGTTAGACCTGGATGATAGGAACACTGTGGACAGTTTTCAGCAAGTTGCAATATTGGAATACAGAAATAAACACTTTTTCAAAAACAAGCTCAAATTCATGTTGAAATACAGAAATAAACACTTTTTCATAAACAAGCTCTAAATAATGTTTGATGCACTGTAAGTGATTTTTTTTTCAGTACTGTTAGACCTGGATGATAGGAACACTGTGGACAGTTTTCATCAAGTTGCAATATTGGAATACAGAAATAAACACTTTTTCAAAAACAAGCTCAAATTCATGTTGGAATACAGAAATAAACACCTTTCCAAAAACAAGCTTCAAATCTTGTTAAAATACAGAAATAAACACTTTTCCAAAAACAAGCTCCAAATCATGTTGAAATACAGAAATAAACACTTTTTCATAAACAAGCTCTAAATCATGTTTGATGCTCTCTGTAAGTGATTTT
>NW_026602681.1:0-12993 GCF_029448725.1 Salvelinus fontinalis
TCCAGTTGTGCGTGAAGATACCTTTAGGTAGATAAAAGCACGGTACGGGTTGAGACACGCTCGGTATTGTGAATCTGTAACACTGCTATAAAAGCACGTTTTCATTTATAATTTACACTGTAGAATGACCTGCAAGCCAATCAGAATCGAGTTTTAAACAATACCGTGGGTTTCATGGAACGTCACAAACATATTAGGCCATTTGCGTCACAGATTAGTCACTGAACATGGGTTTAATAGCTATATTGGCTATATGTACAGTATATGCACATCGTATTGAATTGAGATTACATTTACTGCACCACTGTAATTATGTAGCCTAATCCTATGAGGATCATATGTAAAATGTCAGAATCATGGCACATGAAAACATAATTAAATTGACTGCAGATTATAAAATTCACTGTGACACAATATCAATGTAATTCCAATTAAATTACGTTGAACCAACGTGGAATAAACATTGAATTGATGTATGTACCCAGTGGGAAGTGATCAATTCGAAATGATTGAATACATACAGTACTACAAAGAAAGATATACAAAAATTGCTTCGAAAAGATCGAAAAACTCTAATTTCCCTGGGCCAACCAAACGTAAAATGTATGTACGGATTACTGTACATCGTTTTGGATGAAAGCGTCTGCTTTCAAATCTCTGACTCACACATATGTACAATCTCGCAATGTTTATTTCTGACACTTTCACGTTTGCGGGATTTTGTGAAGTAATTGATGAGCAGGAGAGCTCCATGAAATCAGTGATATGGTAAAGATTGCGACATGAGAGGGAGTAACATTTCTAGCTGAGGAACAATTTTGGGGTTTTCTCACAAAGTTTATAGTTTTAGACTGCAGTTGCAATTTGTTTTTTACACAAAAAATGATATCTAACCATACAATGAATACTTTTGTAATTAATCAAACCTTTGACATATATTTTTGACTATTTCCAACGAACAAGCTAGCTATCGAAAAGTGTCAGCGTGTGTAGTTAAATTAGCCTGCTAACGTCTCCATAGCTAGTAGCATGTAATCAGGACATGACCAAACTGTTGCTGAGATAATAGATGTTGAAACTTCCAAGGAGAAAAGAGGCATTGTTGAAACTCACTCATATGCTTGCAGTGTAAAAAAGGGGGGTGAATGCGATTCATAACCGAATACCCCAACCAAGGAGCAGCTTCCATTTGACAAAGAAGCTCTGAATCGTCTGTGGCCGATAACTGAGAGAGCAAGGAAGGAAGGGAAAAGGGGATACTTTGCGGGAGCTAAGGCTTTTGTTAATGGAAGGGAAATTCGCGCTGACGCCTAGTTTGTTGACTGCTGGACTTGTCAAGTGAGTTGTGCAGGACTGAGTTTTATTTGCTAATTTGATAAAACTAGATATTTATTGAGGAAAGAGCATTGTTTGTGTGAGCCAAACTTTTTTTATATATATATATTTTTTTATGGCAGGGAAATTCGCACTGACACTTAATGTTAGCTTAATGGCTATTCGTTTTTACCAATCTATAGTACAATGTTATTTGGAATTGTATAAATATATATAATTTAGATCAACCACTTACGTGGTGCAAAGGTATGTTTTTATTTGCAACTAGTAAGAACTTTTCTTTTTATGAGAACCCGATTCATGTGAACGTATACAAGTTTAATATTCTTCATATAGTCACTTTGATCGTAAATGTCCATTGCTGTTTTTTCTATTAATGCCAGGGGAATCTGTCATTTTTTGAAAAGGAGATCTTTATTTTTGTATTGTAAGGGTAAGAGTGCCGATTTATTTCATTCAAGAAACTCATGCCTGTTGCACAGATACTGCGTTTTGGAAGTGTCAATGGTGATGATATGAATGACATTTGGTTTTCATTTGGTACTAATCGGTCAGCAGGTGTCCCTATTTTAAAAGGCAACTTTAAGGCTCATATATTGAGTCATGAAGCAGATAATACAGGGAGATGGATTATACTATTGGCAGATGTTAACCATGTTCAATTCATTGTTGTAAATACTTAAGCTTCCAATAACAAGTCAAGTAACTGTATTTTATTTAGAGACATTGAGAGGAAAATAAGTAAAATGATGTCTAAATTTCAATTGGCCAAAGTAATATGGGGTGGAGATTTTAATACAGTATTACATGATAATCTAGATAGATGGCCTCCTATGGATAGCAATTCTGTTTGTGAGATAAGGAATATATGTCTAAGGTTAGGTGTTCTAGATATTTGGAGACATAAGAACCCAGATAAGATTATGTTTACATGGAGTACCAAAGATTTATCTATACAATCCCGTATTGATTTCTGGCTGATATCTGAAGATATTGCTGACAAGGTTGATACAGTCTCGATTGAACCATGGATTTTAACAGACCACAACGGGATCTCAATAAAGATAAATATGCATGGTTTGTCAACCCAAAAAAGTTAAAGGTTACTGGAAAATGAACAAGACTTTACTAGAGAATGAAGTATTTAAGAAGGAAGTAGCACGAATTAATGATAAATACAGGAGTTGTGCCTGTGTTATGAATATGTTTGGGAGCTAATATATATTATACTGGGAGCTAAGGAAATTTGATTAAGGCTTTTGGCTATTTCAATGGGAAAAGAAATTGCTCGTGCCAAGAGAGAGAAAGAATATGACATCATAAAGGGAATAATGGATTAAACTAAAAAAAGGGAACTAACTAATCAGGAATTACTGGACCTATCATCATTGCAAATGCAGTTAGATTGTTTCTACGAGGAAAAGGCCCGGGGAGGGTTTGTAAGAGCAAGATGATTAAAGATATTTCTTTAATTTAGAAAAAAGGCCAGGCGAAAAGACTTCCTTCCATATGTCAATTAATGATTAATAATACTCCCAATAAAAATCCAAAAGAAATCTCTCAGCATGTTTCCCAGTTTTATCAGAATCTGTATACATCAGCCCAGCCAACTTCCAATATGTATCTTTTCTTAGACAATGTAGCAAAGAAGTAGCTAAGAAGATAATGATTTCAGGGATTTTTGTGATGAGTTATCTGAAATTGAGATAAGACTGTATTAAAAGCCTGAAGGACAATAGGTCCCCTGGAAATGATGGTTTAATAAGCGAGATTTATTAATCATTCAATGATAAATTGATTCCTTTCATTCTTGCTATGCTTCCTGTAATTAAGGTGTAATTACTATGATTCAATGGACATGGGTGGGGAAATATTTGTGTGACGACCTAAAATGGGGGCAGAAGCTCACCAGCACCCCATCTTATATGTCCAACCACCCTGAACGTCAGACTCTATTGAAACACATAGTGGTGTAAAGTACTAAAGTAAAAATACTTTAAAGTACTACTTAAGTAGTTTTGGGGGGTATCTGTACTTTACTATTTATAGTTTTGACAACTTTTACTTTACTACATTTCTAAGGAAAATAATGTACTTTTTACTCCATACATTTTCCCTGACACCCAAAAGGAATCGTTACATTTTGAATGGCTAGCAGGCAGGAACATTGTCGGTTTGATGTACTGCCAAATACTCTAAAATGAAGTTGGAAGCGACTTATGGTAGAGAAATGAACATTCAATTCTCTGGCAGCAGCTCTGGTTGACATTCCTGCAGTCCGCATACCAATTGCACAATCCCTCAGAACTTCAGACGTCTGTGGCATTGTGTTGTGACAAATATATATTTTAGTGGCCTTTTGTCCCCAGCAAAAGGTGCACCTGTGTAATGATCATGCTAGTTAATCAGTTTCTTGATATGGTGCACCTTTCAATGTGGATAGATTATCTTGGCGATGGAGAAATGCTCACATGTTTTATTTTTTTTGGCGTACAGAACATTTCCCGGGACCTTTAACTTCAGCTCATGAAACATGGGACCAACCTTTTACATGTTGCGTTTTTTTGTTCAGTATAGTTTATTACAAATATAGCCGTATACAGTCCTCCAGATATCTGTTGACAAGGACATACATCACTGTGTATTTGTTACACTGTACATACAAAAATGGCCAAACATTTTTTTGTTTGTTGCCATTTTCCATTGTTACTAACTTGTACTGGTTAAAAGTATGATTAAAGAAGAAGAAAAACGTTTATTTTTTGCAAACCATGTTTAGTACTTCTAAAAGAGACAATGACAAATTCATGGTTCAAAAAGATATTATAGTCATCAAAAGGGCAGAAATTTAGCATTGATATACTTATGATACAGTACTTTACAGCTTTGATTGGTCACAGAATATATGACATGAAGGGGTGATGTAATTATCTGAATTACTGTAGATTTGAATAGTTTAGTTAATCAAAAGTGAAGTATGGTTATAGGTCCAATGGGTGTTGTTCATATACCACTCTGACTCAAAATCAATATATTAGATACATACTATTTATCAGCATATTGACAGATTATTGCTGGTTGCAAGTTATTTTACCCTCTTTGTTTCTTTTGGAACAATGGCAATTAAGTTGATTAAAATTAAGAATAGATAGATGGGCTACCACTGGTGTCACAGGCATTGTCACAGGTCTTGACCACCATGTTGCGATGCTTCTTTAGGATCACGTTGTTGTTGTCAGCGTAGAAGAGTACAGAGATGGGACTGAGCTTGGTGGTTGTGCAGCACGCTTTGGGAACCTCACCTGGCTTCAGAAGGTGAACCTGCCATTAAACGGTAAATCAGACTCATTCATACATGCACTTTCATATAGTCAATGATAATATCCTGTTATAAAAGAGATGGGTTATTTAAGCAGTAAGGCCCAAGGAGGGGTGTTATATTGGCTATATACCACAAACCTCAGTGGTGCCTTATTGCTATTATAACACCTACTCATTCAAGGGGTTTTCTTTATTTTTACTATTTATTTAACCTTTATTTAACCAGGAAGGCCTCATTGAGATTTAAAATCTCCTTTTCAAGAGCGTCCTGGCCAAGATAGGCAGCACCAAGTCATTACAAAAATACAAACAAACAACAAGTAATCTAGTAGAAACCATTGAATTCACAAGAGTATAACAAAAATCAAAAACAGCAAATTAAAAACATTGACAGGTCAGGGAATCAGTCTCAAGATCATTCATCAGTGATTTAAAAATACCAATCGGGACAAGTTCTTCCAGTTTAAAAGTATTTTGTAAAGCGTTCCAAGACGATGGCGCAGAGTACATAAAAGCCCTTTTACCAAATTCAGTTCGGACATTTGGAACAGTGTCACGATCGTGTGGCGGATTGACGGACCAAAACGCAGCATTTGGAAAATAAGCCATCTTCTTTTATTTTTAATGAAGAAGGCAAACGAAACAAAAACACTTAAACACTAAACAAAACGATCGTGAAGCTAAACAACGATGTGCACATACACAGGCTACAAACGTTCTGACATAGACAACTACTCACAACCAATGAAAGCCTATGGCTACCCTAAATAAGGCTCCCAATCAGAGACAACCGAAATCAGCTGTCTCTAATTGGGAACTCATTCAGGTAACCATAGACTCTCCTAGACAACTAAACATACATAGACAACGCTAGACACATGTACTCAACACAAACCCATATACTATACCCAACAACCCCTTTACCATAAAAAAACACCCAAAACCAACAAAACACAAACATTCCCCATGTCACACCCTGACCTAACTAAAATAATAAAGAAAACAAAGAATACTAAGGCCAGGGCGTGACATAACCCCCCCCTTAAGGTGCGAACTCCGGGCGCACCATTAACCAGTCTAGGGGAGGGTCTGGGTGGGCTTCCATCCACGGTGGCGGCTCCGGCTCTGGTCGTGGTCCCCACGTCACCACAGTCCCTAACCACCTCCTTAGCTTCCTCCAAATGACCCCCCTCCACATTAACCCCATTGCATTAAGGGGCAGTTCCGGACTAAGGGGCAGCTCCGGACTAAGGGGCAGTACCAGGGTAAGGGGCAGTACCAGGGTAAGGAGCAGTACCAGGGTAAGGGGCAGCACCAGGATAAGGGGCAGCACCAGGATAAGGGGCAGCACCAGGATAAGGGGCAGCTCCGGACTGAGGAACGGCAGCTCCGGACTGAGGGACTGCAGCTCCGGACTGAGGGACGGCCCATGGCTGGCTGACGGATCTGGCTGCTCATGGCTAGCTGACGGATCTGGCTGCTCATGGCTGGCTGACGGATCTGGCTGCTCATGGCTAGCTGACGGATCTGGCTGCTCATGGGTAGCTGACGGATCTGGCTGCTCATGGCTAGCTGACGGATCTGGCTGCTCATGGCTAGCTGACGGATCTGGCTGCTCATGGCTGGCTGACTGATCTGGCTGTTCCTGTCTGATTGGCGGCTCTGGCAGATCCCGTCTGGTTGGCGGCTCTGGCAGATCCTGTCTGGTTGGCGGCTCTGGCAGATCCTGTCTGGTTGGCGGCTCTGGCAGATCCTGTCTGGTTGGCGGCTCTGGCAGATCCTGTCTGACGGACGGCTCTAGCGGCTCCTGTCTGGCTGGCGGCTCTAGCGGCTCCTGTCTGGCGGACGGCTCAGTAGGCTCATGGCAGACGGGCGGCTTTGCAGGCTCATGGCAGACGGGCGGCTTTGCAGGCTCATTGCAGACGGATGGCTCAGATGGCGCTGGGGAGACGGATGGCTCAGATGGCGCTGGGGAGACGGATGGCTCAGATGGCGCTGGGGAGACGGATGGCTCAGATGGCGCTTGGCAGACGGGCAGTTCAGTCATCGCTGTGCAGACGGCAGACTCCTGCCGGCTGAGGCGCACTGTAGGCCTGGTGCGTGGTGCCGGGACTGGTGGCACCGGGCTGGGGACACGCATCTCAGGGCTAGTGCGGGGAGCAGCAACAGGACGCACAGGACTCTGGGGACACACAGGAGGCTTGGTGCGTGGTTTAGGCACTGGTGGTAAAGGGCTGGAGACACGCACCATATGGCTAGTGCGTGGAGGAGGCACTGGTGGTACTGGGTTGGGGCGAGGAGGTGGCGCCGGAAATACCGGACCGTGCAGGCGTACTGGCTCCCTTGAACGCCGAGCCTGCCCAACCCTACCTGGTTGTATGCTCCCCGTCGCCTGACCAGTGCGGGGAGGTGGAAAAACCCGCACCGGCCTATGTAGGCGAACCGGGGACACCATGCGTAAGGCTGGTGCCATGTACGCCGGCCCGAGGAGACGCACTGGTGACCAGATGCGTTGGGCCGGCTTCATGACATACGGCTCAACGCTCAGTCTAGCCCGGCCAATACGTGGAGCTGAAATGTACCGAACCGGGCTATGCACGCGTACAGGAGACACCGTGCGCTCTACTGCGTAACACGGTGTCTGCCCGTACTCTCGCTCTCCACGGTAAGTACAGGGAGTAGGCGCAGGTTTCCTACCTGACTTCGCCACACTCCCTTTAAGGCCCCCCCCAAGAAATTTTTGGGTTGTACTCACGGGCTTCCAGCCTTGTCTCCGTGCTGCCTCCTCATATCGCCTCCTCTCGGCTTTAGCTGCCTCCAGCTCTTCACGAGGAAGGCGATATTCTCCCGGTTGTGCCCACGGCCCCTTACCATCCAGTATCTCCTCCCATGTCCACGAATCCTGTGTAGGTAGGTCCTGTTGCCGCTTTCCATGCCGCTTGGTCCTGTAATGGTGAGTAGTTCTGTCACGATCGTGTGGCGGATTGACGGACCAAAACGCAGCATTTGGAAAATAAGCCATCTTCTTTTATTTTTAATGAAGAAGGCAAACGAAACAAAAACACTTAAACACTAAACAAAACGATCGTGAAGCTAAACAACGATGTGCACATACACAGGCTACAAACGTTCTGACATAGACAACTACTCACAACCAATGAAAGCCTATGGCTACCCTAAATAAGGCTCCCAATCAGAGACAACCGAAATCAGCTGTCTCTAATTGGGAACTCATTCAGGTAACCATAGACTCTCCTAGACAACTAAACATACATAGACAACGCTAGACACATGTACTCAACACAAACCCATATACTATACCCAACAACCCCTTTACCATAAAAAAACACCCAAAACCAACAAAACACAAACATTCCCCATGTCACACCCTGACCTAACTAAAATAATAAAGAAAACAAAGAATACTAAGGCCAGGGCGTGACAAACAGTTAGCAGGATAAAGTCCAGCGAACAAAGAGAGTACCCACCACATTTCTGAACAATAAAAATGCCCAAATAAAAAGGTAGTAAACCCAAAATGGCTTAATAAATCAAAGTATACCAGTGACTGAGCCTACGTGTGACTAGAGAAGGCCAGCCAACCCTGTGTAACGGTCCTGACCTGTTTTATGTTGTTTTTGTATGTGTTTAGGTCAGGGCATGTGTTTTGGGTGGGCAGTCTATGTTATCTGTTTCTATGTTGGTTTTGGTTACCTGGTATGGCTCTTAATTAGAGGCAGGTGTTTTGCGTTCTCCTCTAATTAAGAGTCATATTTAGGTAGGGTGTTCTCACTGTTTGTTTGTGGGTGATTGTCTCCTGTGTCTGTGTCGATGTTACACCATACGGGAATGTTTCGGTTTGTTCGTGCGTTTATGTAGTCTGTTCCTGTGTCAGCGTGCTTCGTGTATTTGTAAGTTCGTTTGTTCAGGTCTGTCTACATCGTTTTGTTATTTTGTTAGTTATATCAAGTATAGTTCGTTTTCGTCTTGGTCTGTTTTGTTTATTTAATAAATCATCATGTATTCACAACCTGCTGCGCCTTGGCTCGATCACTACTCCACCTCTTCTTATGAAGAGAGAGAGGAACTCCGTTACAGAATCACCCACCATTCCAGAGCCAAGCAGCGGAGTAATTGGAGTAAGGGACAGGAAAAGAACGAGCAATGGACATGGGACGATATATTGGACGGAAAGGGTTGCTACACATGGGAGGAGATCCTGGCTGGTAGGGATCGCCTCCCATGGGAACAGCTGGAGGCACTGAGGAGAGCAGAGGCTACCGGAGAGAGGAACCGGAGCTATGAGGGAACGCGTCTGGCACGGAAGCCCAAAAAGCCCGTAAGTAATTCCCAAAAATTTCTTGGGGGGGGCTAAGAGGTAGTGGGCCAAGGGCAGGTAGGAGACCTGCGCCCACTTCCCAGGCTTACCGTGGAGAGCGGGAGTACGGGCAGGCGCCGTGTTACGCAGTAGAGCGCACGGTGTCTCCTGTACGAGTGCATTGCCCAGTGCGGGTTATTCCACCTCCCCGCACTGGTAGGGCTAGATTGGGTATTGAGCCAGGTGTCATGAGGCCGGCTCAACGCGTCTGGTCTCCAGTGCGTCTCCTCGGGCCGGCATACATGGCACCGGCCTTACGCATGGTTTCCCCGGTTCGCCTACATAGGCTGGTGCGGGTTATTCCACCTCCCCGCACTGGTTGGGCGACCGGGAGCATTCAACCAGGTAAGGTTGGGCAGGCTCAATGCTCAAGAGTGCCAGTACGCCTCCACGGTCCGGTATTTCCGGCGCCACCTCCCCGCCCCAGCCTAGTACCTACAGTGCCTACACTACGCACTAGGCTACCAGTGCGTCTCCTGAGCCCAGTTCCTCCTCCACGCACTCTCTCTGTAGTGCGTGTATCCAGTTCGGTGCCTCCAGTTCCGGCACCACGCACAAAGCCTCCTGTGCGTCTCCAGAGCCCTGAACACACTGTATCTTCTCCCCCTACTAATCCTGATGTGCTTGTCCTCAGCCCGGTGTCACCAGTGCCGGTACCTCGCATCAGGTATAGAGTGGGCTTTGAGAATACAGTGTGCCCTGTCCCTGCTCCCCGCACTAGTAGGAAGGTGCTTATCCTTAGCCCGGTGCCTCCAGTTCCGGCACCACGCACCAGGTCTACAGTGCGCCGTATCCGGCCAGAGCCATCCGTCTCCCCAGCGCCATCTGAGCCATCCGTCTCCCCAGCGCCATCTGAGCCATCCGTCTCCCCAGCGCCATCTGAGCCATCCATCTCCCCAGCGCCATCTGAGCCATCCGTCTGCCATGAGCCTGCAAAGCCGCCCGTCTGCCATGAGCCTGCAAAGCCGCCCGTCTGCCATGAGCCTACAGAGCCGTCCGCCAGACAGGAGCCAATAGAGCCGTCCGCCAGACAGGAGCCGCTAGAGCCGCCCGCCAGACAGGAGCCGCTAGAGCCGCCCGCCAGACAGGATCCGCCAGAGCCGCCAACCAGACAGGATCTGCCAGAGCCGCCAACCAGACAGGATCTGCCAGAGCCGCCAACCAGACAGGATCTGCCAGAGCCGCCAACCAGACAGGATCTGCCAGAGCCGCCAACCAGACAGGATCTGCCAGAGCCGCCAACCAGACAGGATCTGCCAGAGCCGCCAACCAGACAGGATCTGCCAGAGCCGCCAACCAGACAGGATCTGCCAGAGCCGTCAGAGAGCCATGAGCGTCGAGAGCCGTCAGCCCGCCATGAGCGTCGAGAGCCGTCGGCCCGCCATGAGCGTCGAGAGCCGTCGGCCCGCCATGAGCGTCGAGAGCCGTCGGCCCGCCATGAGCGTCGAGAGCCGTCGGCCCGCCATGAGCGTCGAGAGCCGTCGGCCCGCCATGAGCGTCGAGAGCCGTCGGCCCGCCATGAGCGTCGAGAGCCGTCAGCCTGCATAGACCTGCCAGAGTCCCTCAGCCAGGATCTGCCAGAGTATATCAGCCGGGACCTGCCCCTTGTCCCGGTGCTGCCCCTTGTCCCGGTGCTGCCCCTTGTCCCGGTGCTGCCCCTTGTCCCGGTGCTGCCCCTTGTCCCGGTGCTGCCCCTTGTCCCGGTGCTGCCCCTTGTCCCGGTGCTGCCCCTTGTCCCGGTGCTGCCCCTTGTCCCGGTGCTGCCCCTTGTCCCGGTGCTGCCCCTTGTCCCGGTGCTGCGCCTTGTCCCGGTGCTGCGCCTTCTCCTGGTGCTGGCCGTTTATTTAGGGGGTGTTAGTTTTAGGGTGGTCATTGGGAGGGGAAGACAGAAGCGGGGAGTGACTATGGTGGTGTGGGGACAGCGTCCAGAGCCGGAGCCACCACCGTGGTCAACTGCCCACCCAGACCCTCCCCTGGACTTTGTGCTGGTGCGCCCGGCGTTCGCACCTTGAGGGGGGGGGTTCTGTAACGGTCCTGACCTGTTTTATGTTGTTTTTGTATGTGTTTAGGTCAGGGCATGTGTTTTGGGTGGGCAGTCTATGTTATCTGTTTCTATGTTGGTTTTGGTTACCTGGTATGGCTCTTAATTAGAGGCAGGTGTTTTGCGTTCTCCTCTGATTAAGAGTCATATTTAGGTAGGGTGTTCTCACTGTTTGTTTGTGGGTGATTGTCTCCTGTGTCTGTGTTGATGTTACACCATACGGGAATGTTTCGGTTTGTTCGTGCGTTTATGTAGTCTGTTCCTGTGTCAGCGTGCTTCGTGTATTTGTAAGTTCGTTTGTTCAGGTCTGTCTACATCGTTTTGTTATTTTGTTAGTTATATCAAGTATAGTTCGTTTTCGTCTTGGTCTGTTTTGTTTATTTAATAAATCATCATGTATTCACAACCTGCTGCGCCTTGGCTCGATCACTACTCCACCTCTTCTTATGAAGAGAGAGAGGAACGTCGTTACACCCTGGTATACAAAGTGCAGTGGTGCGTAAGGGTTTTGCAGTTTAAAAAAAATCTCAAAGTGCCATGGTAAAGGGTATCAATTGATCTCAAACACTGAGCGGAAGCATTCATATATAAAATATCTCCATAGTCTAGTAAAGGCATAAATGTAGCTGATACTAGCCTCCTGGCTTCAAAAGAAAAACAGGCCTTATTCCTAAAATAAAATCCCAATTTCAGCTTCAATTTTTTTGTAAGTTGTTGAATATGCAATTAAAATTCCAAGATATTTATATGAGGTTACAACCTCAATCTCCTTGCCCTGACAGGTAGTAATAGGTGAAAGCTTCAGAGGTCTATTTCTTGCTTTAGAAAACACCATTAGTTTAGTTTTGTCAGTATTGAGGATAAGCTTCAATTGACACAAGGTATGTTGAACAGTATAAAAAGCAGTTTGCAAGTTCTGGAAAGATTTTGTAAGAGACGAGGCACAACTGTAAATAACAGTATCATCAGCATAACAATGAAGTTGCGCATTTTGGACATTTTTGTCTAAATCATTTATATAAATAGTGAATAAGAGAGGACCAAGTACAGAGCCTTGGGGCACACCATTAAAGACAGACAATTTAACAGACATAAGCCCATCAAATTGAGTGCACTGAGTTCTATCAGACAGATAGTTAGCAAACCATGCAACTGCATGCTCTGAAAGACCTACACTCGAAAATCTCTGCCTTAGTATAGCATGATCAACTGTATCAAAAGCCTTAGAGAGATCAATAAAAAGTGAGACACAGTGTTGTTTTTTGTCAAGGGCTTCAGTGATATCATTTAAAAGCTTCATGGCTGCTGTAATTGTGCTATGCTTCTTCCTGAAGCCCAATTGGTACATTGATAAAATAGAGTTAGTAAATAAAAACTATTTTAGCTGTTCACTCACAAGGGTTTCAAGTAGAGATTGACCTATTATTTAAAAGAGTTGGATCTCCCACTTTTAAAAGTGGTAGGACTGTCACGATCGTCAAAGGGACTGAGAGAGGACCAAGGCTCAGCGCGTGGAAAGTACATCTTCTTTATTAGAAGAAGGACAAAACGAAACAAAAACATCAAACGTGAAGCTATAAATGACTAAGTGCAAAAACATGCAACATAGACACAGACATAGACAATTCCCCACAAACAGCTAAAGCCTATGGTTGCCTTAAATATGGCTCCCAATCAGAGACAACAATAACCAGCTGTCTCTAATTGAGACCCAATTCAGACAACCATAGACTTTCCTAGAACCTACACTCAACCATAGACACAGCTAGACACCTTCACTCAACACAAACCCATACACTACACCCAACACCCCCTTTACCATATAACCACCCAAAACACAAACATTCCCCATGTCACACCCTGACCTAACTAAAATAATAAAGAAAACAAAGAATACTAAGGCCAGGGCGTGACATGG